>NW_015177067.1:249327-256117 GCF_001447785.1 Gekko japonicus
CCAGCAAGAACTTTACTTTGTGAGCAGTGCTCTCTCTAAGCTGCAGGTGTCTTGCCAGCAAAGACTCTACCTTGTGAGCAACGCTCCCTCTAAGCGGCGGAGTCTTCTGAGCAAAAACTCTACTTTGTGAGTAACACTCCCTCTAAGCAGCAGAGTCTCGCCAGCAAGAACTTTACTTTGTGAGCAGTGCTCTCTCTAAGCTGCAGGTGTCTTGCCAGCAAAAATTCTACCTTGTGAGTAACGCTCCCTCTAAGCGGCATAGTCTTGCAAGCAAAAACTTTACCTTGTGAGCAACGCTCCCTCTAAGCTGCGGAGTCTTGTGAGCAAAAACTACTTTGTGAGCAACGCTCCCTCTAAGCGGCGGAGTCTCGCCAGCAAGAACTTTACTTTGTGAGCAGTGCTCTCTCTAAGCTGCAGGTGTCTTGCCAGCAAAAACTCCACCTTGTGAGCAACGCTCCCTCTAAGCGGCGGAGTCTTCTGAGCAAAAACTCTACTTTGTGAGTAATGCTCCCTCTAAGCAGCGGAGTCTTGTGAGCAACGCTCCCTCTAAGCGGCAGAGTCTTGCCATCAAAAACTCTACCCTGTGAGCATTGCTCTCTCTAAGCTGCAGAGTCCTGTGAGCAAAAACTCTACTTTGTGAGCAGCACTCCCTCTAAGCAGCGGAGTCTTTCAAGCAAAAACTCTACCTTGTGAGCAGCGCTCCCTCTAAGCTGCAGGTGTCTTGCGAGCACAAACTCTACCTTGTGAGAAACGCTCCCTCTAAGCGGTGGAATCTTGCGATCAAAAACTTTACCTTTTGAGCAACGTTCCCTCTAAGCTGCGGAGTCCTGTGAGCAAAAACTCTACCTTGTGAGCAACGCTCCCTCCAAACTGTGGAGTCTTGTGAGCAAAAACTTTACCTTTTGAGCAACGTTCCCTCTAAGCTGCGGAGTCCTGTGAGCAAAAACTCTACCTTGTGAGCAACGCTCCCTCCAAACTGTGGAGTCTTGTGAGCAAAAACTTTACCTTTTGAGCAACGCTCCCTCTAAGCTGCGGAGTCTTCTGAGCAAAAACTACCTTGTGAGCAACGCTCCTTCTAAGCAGTGGAGTCTTTCGAGCAAAAGCTCTATCTTGTGAGCAACGCTCCCTCTAACCTGCGGAGTCTTGCCAGCAAAAAATTCTACTTGCTGAGCTTGTCCCCCAAAATTCTACTCTGTGAGCTACTGGTGGTAAAGTTGTGAGTGAACGATTGGGCTGCTCCACAAATTAGTTTGCGCTGGAGCTGTCCTTCCTGAGCTAAGACACAAAAATGTGTGAGCTGGAGGCTAAAAAACTGTGTGCTAGCTCACGCTAACTCAACTTAGAGGGAACACTGCTCGTCAGCTAAAATTCTACTTGGTGAGCTACTGGCAAAGTTCTGAGCGAGCGGTTTGGCTCCTGCCAGTGTTCCCTCTAAGCTGTGGAGTCTTGTGAGCAAAAATTCTACCTTGTGAGCTACCACCGTTAAAGTTGTGACTGAACGATTTGGCTGCTGCATAAATTTGTTTGCGCTGGAGCCATCTTTCCTGAGCGAAGGCAAAAATTCCATGAGCCGGAGGCTAAGAAACTGTGAGCTAGCTCACACTAACTCAGCTCAGAGGGAACACTGCTTGTGGGGGATGTGATCCTGGCCTGTCTTTCCAACTTCTGCATTGCACTGGCTGAAACCCTCTTCTGTCTTGTTGTGCTCTCACAACGGCCCAGTGAGGTAGGTCAGGTTCACCAAGAGAGAGTTTCAAGGCAGAATGGAGATTTGAACCTGGTCCGACAGTCCAGTGTTGACACTATTTGACCCACCAATTTTTACACTACTTTGGGGTATTCCTCCCTGTTTTATTTGCTTTATTTTCACAACAGCCCAGTGAGGTAGGTTAGGCTGGGTCAGGTTCACCAAGAGAGTTTCATGGCAGAATGGAGATTTGCACCCGGTCCGACAGTCCAATTTTGATGTTATTTGACCTTCCGGTTTCTACACTACTTTGGGCTGTTTTTCCCTGTTTCATCGGTTTTAGCCTCAAAACGGCCCAGTGAGTTGGTCAGGCTGGTTTAGGTCCAGTGGGAGATGGTTAAGTGGGGATTTGAACCTGGTCTGACACTCCAGTTTCTACAGTACAGTAGTTTGTTCTCCTCCTATCTGTTCTATTCGCATAACAGCTCAGTGAGGTCGGTCAGGTGACTCAGGTTCACCCGGAGAGCTTTGTTTTTTTTTTAAAATAAAGTTTTATTGGTATTTTAAGCACAAAACAACAATTCCAATAGAAAAGTCAGAATACAAGCGAAACAGGTCGTACCATTTACAACTTTCACTACAATAATAGTGCCCTATAGAACCGTTTATAGACTTCATAACGTTTGATTCAGTTAAATAGTAACATCTTGTATTTAACATTGCAAATTTCTTCCCAGTCTGAACTTGGCCCAACACTCCAATTTTGTGTGAGCCACCCTGAGCCTGCTTTGGCGGGGTAGGGCGGGATATAAATCAGAATATAAAATAAAAAATAAAATAAATATTGGCACCAGGCTTTTATCTTTTATCTCCCCTTCTGTCTCTCAAAAGTCCAGTGGGGTTGGTCACACTGGTTCAGGTTCACCCAGAGAGCTTCATGGCTGACTGTGGGAGGGGGTCGAACCTGATCTTGACACTCCTGGTCTTGACACTCCAACTTTGACACTACATTGGCTGATCCCCCTCTTAAGAAGAGCCCTGCTGGATCAGACCAGTGAGGGTCCATCCAGTCCAGCCTCCCGTCTCACACAGCGGCCAACCAGTTCCTCTGGAGGGCCAACAACAGGGCACAGAGGCCGAGGCCTTCCCCCAATGTTGCCTCCTGGCTCTGGAACCCAGAGGATTAATGCCTCTGAATGTGGAGGTTCCCCGTAGCCACCAAGGCTAGTAGGCCATTGATAGACTTGTCCTCCGTGAGTCTCTTTAACCCTCTTTTAAAGCTGTTTATTCCTGTGGCCATCACTACACCCTCTGGCTGCATATTCCACGTTTTAATCAGTCTCTGTGTAAAGTACTATTCCCTTTCGTCTGTCCTGAATGTATCTAATCCCCCCTTTGAAGCTGTTTATTCCCGACTTCTATCTGTTTTATTCTCACAGTGGCCCAGTGAGGTAGGTCAGACTGATTCTGGTTCACCCAGAGTGGAGTTTGGAAACTGGGTCTCCTGGGTCGTCACCCTCTGTTCACTGATTTATTTGTTTCTGGTTCCTGCTACGATCTTTCCTAAGGGAGTCGGGAGGTCACTGTGGCGTCCTTCCCCTTCCTCAATTGAGGGAATGATGCGACTGGAATGGGGAAGTGAGTGGTCCTGTCCCGCTGGAGTTTTTCACATCCCATCCTGGCAACGGTCTTGTGAGGTCGATCCACAGGACCTCAACCACAGTGCCATTGCTCCTTATGGCCCCACAATGTGCAGCGTGTGCCTCATGCGGGCAGCCCCTCAAAGGTCTCAAAATGCCCCGCTCAGTTTTTTCCTCCAGTCAAAACTTTTCACTGTCCTGTTATCAGGTCTGCTGGCTCTTTACGATTCGTTTGGCAAAACTCAAGGATCTTTCTTCCCTAACAGAGGTTATCTTGACCTTTGACTACCTGATCTTGTTGGTCTTGCTTGCTGAAACTGGGGGATTTCCCCAGGATACCTTTCTTGGAATATTTCAGGGCTGTTGGTTAGTGGGGGAGACCCCCAGGCATTCTTTCTCATCAGTCGTGTCAGTGTTAATCTACTTTTATTTATTTGCTTCATTTTTTTTTAATACCCTGCCTTCCTCCACAGTGGGGGCCCAAAGTAGCTCATGTTTTTTATTTATCATCACAACAGCCTGGGTATGTGACTGGTCTGAGGTCATCAGCAAGCTTTCTTTTGGGTCTTCCAGATCCTAGTACAACATTAGCCCCTACACCACCTCCGGAACTGATGTTATCTCCGCTTCTAGAAACAACTTCAGCTGTTTTGAAGGCATAAAGCATTAATGCCATATATTGAAAGATGGTTGTTGTCATCTCTGTTTGTTCTCAAGTGTATTGCCTTGACAGCCTGTTGGCCATAGTTATAGCCAGGGGTCATTTTCTCCAGGAGCGCACAGGAGCGGAGCTCCAGCAGTAAAGGGCCCAGGGGACCGGCACATACAACAAGCCCCACCCCCTGCCCCCAGCAGCCCTCAGTCAGAGCAAGAAGCAGCCAAGTAAGTTGCAGAGCTCCCCCCGGCCCAAAACAGTCCAGTGGCACCTTTAAGACCAAGTTTTATTCAGGTACAAGCTCTCCCTCCTCTGTGAGGACAGATCTGCACATTCCCTCCCCCAATACCTAGCAATACAAAACAGTCCAGTGGAGCCTGAGCGGTGGGTGTTGCCTTCTGACACACTTCCGGTGATGTCAGGGGGTGTGGCATATGCAAATAAGTTATGCTAATGAGTTGTGCTAATGAGCTCCTGCACCTCTTTTTCTACGAAATGACCCCTGGTTATAGCTTAAGGCAGGGGTGTCAAACTCATTTGTTAGGAGGGCTGGATCTGACATAAGTGAGACTTTGTTTGGCCGGGCCATGTGGGGTCATAAAATGTAATGCCAGGTAGCGGAGATACAAATTCCATAAAGGACACAAAGATTTTCTTTTTACTTAAACTAAGAACATGCTTAAAACATTAGCACTCTTGCAATATTTTGTTTATTTAACAGTATCTGATACTTCTTGCTCTGAATTATTGCATTGAAATGTCTGTGCTGTTGCAGTCTTGAGTATGCTGTTCAAGTGTGTATCTGTAAGATGCAAACCTCCTTTTGATTTATTGACATTCACTACAGAAATCTCATGCTCAGAGATCAGAGTCTAGGACCCAGGTTAAAACATGAAATGGATGAGTGATTAAGAGAGTCTGGCAAAGCAAGCAGAACTGGAAGCAGGAGATGGCCAGTTCCACTGCAGGCCTGATAGGAGCCCCCCCGGCCGCATGTTTGATATCCCTGGCTTAAGGCCTCTTGAGGGGATTGTGTGTGTAGGGGGTTGATGAAAAAGATTGGCTTTCCCCCATTGCCATTCCATTTAGGAACTCAGCACCCACATCTTTTATGTGGCACTTCCCCCCCCCCAAGTGAAGTATAGCATCTTCTTGAACCTTCACCTCTGAAGTAGTCCAAGACTGCATGTCCAAAACTATACAATGAAAAATTACAAATGAACCTTCCCAAGACAAAGTTCTCTCCTGTGACTTGGCGCCAGTTATTCTTTTGTGGTTCGTTTGCTATAAACTCACGGAATCTGGATGAAGAGGGAAAGTTGACTTTTCGCTGCCTAAACTGTTTGTGGTTAAAAACAAATGGAGGCCAGAAAACAAACCTGTACAGGTTTGTAGAACCGTTTCTGTGTATTCGGTTCCAGTTGAGCTATCTCTTACATTCCGGGTGGCAAATCCAAATGAACGGTTGCTATCCTTCAATCATCCGACCTGTGCACACACCTCTCTGACCTGAATTTTCTTCAGTCTTTATAGCAACCATTAAGCATCTTGCCTTTTCAGAAACAGGAGTGTGGCAGTGTTTTGAAGGAAGAGCCCCGGCCTGTGAATGGGTTTGATCTAGTCATATAGTTAGCATATTTATGGTAGTGTCTACTGGGACATGGGGAAAGTGGAGTCGACACCTCCGTCGCTTGGCTATCATGTACGGCAGGGTGAAATCATTAATGGCCGAACTTCCAAAATCTGAGTAAACCTGGATCCGGCTTTCTTAATTTTCAGCAGGGTAGGGAAGCAGACCTGATACAGCATCTGCAGTTGGACTGTAAAATGAATGCGAATGAGATGCTGAAAATCTGCTCTGCCGATGTTTGCAACAAGCATTCAGATTTGCCTGGGAGCCTGGTGTTGTCGTCGTGACCGAGATGCCTTTATTTCCACTCAGCCTAGACCTGTTTTGGTTCTGGCTGGGATCTCCTTGGGGCACAATGACCGTTACAGCGTTGGCTTGCCTAGTTCTGGGGGGGGGAGGGGGCATCAGGGAAGCTGAATCCTGCCATTGTGACGGTGTCGAATGGGGAACCAGATCAGTCACAGCTTTTGCCTTTTTCGTGCACCTTCTTCCAGGTAGAGGTGGAAAAGCCAAGGCGTGCCTAGGGGTGCATAGAGCATTTGGTTCTTAGGCTGTGTCTTGTGGCCCTACCAGAGAGTCCTCAGTGTGAGACGTGCAGCCAAGCCTTCTGGTTGGGAAGAAAGAGGGATGCTTTGGACCTGGCCTTCTGTCTCCCTTGTTCATGGTCTGACTTCTCTGGGTTACTGTGCCAGGACGAGAAACCACTGGGGAAGAGCGACCCACCTGCACCTGGAAACCAGGCACAGAGCCTCCTTTTGTTTGGACCTGTGGGTAGGACCTCCAGTTGAGAATTGCCAGATTTGGGTGTTGTCTGTAGGGATACATTTACAGGCCTCTCTGTAAGCAGACCGTCAGCTATTAAAATAAGAACATAAGAGACGCCAATGTTGGATCAGGCCAAAGGCCCATCTAATGCAACACTCTGTCACACAGTGGCCAAAAATACCAGGCGCCACCAGGAGGTCCACCAGGGAGGGCTTCTAATGTCCTGGCCCCACTGGTGGACCTCCTGGTGGCACCTGGTATTTTTGGCCACTGTGTGACAGAGTGTTGGACTAGATGTGCCTTTGGCCTGATCCAACATTGGCGTCTCTTATGTTCTTATGTTCTTATGTTCTTATGTTCATACACTGAAAAGTTTAGCTGCCCATTTTCATGTATTAAACTTCTAGGACATT
>NW_015177067.1:256826-298662 GCF_001447785.1 Gekko japonicus
CCCTATCTATACTTTGTGGCTAATAGCCACTGATGGACCTCTGCTCCAGATGCTTATCTAATTCCCTTTTGAAGCCGTCCATGCTTGTAGCCGCCACCACTTCCTGTGGCAGTGAATTCCATGTGTTAATCACTCTTTGGGTGAAGAAGGACTTCCTTTTATCCGTTCCAAACTGACCGCTCAGCAATTTCATGGAGTGCCCACGAGTTCTTGTATTGTGAGAAAGGGAGAAAAGTACCTCTTTCTCTACCTGCTCTTTCCCATGCATAATCTTATAAACCTCAGTCATGTCACCCCTCAGTCGTCGTTTCTCCATGCTAAAGAGCCCTAAGCGCTTTAACCTTTCCTCATAGGGAAAGTGTTCCAACCCTTTTATCATTCGAGTTGCCCTTTTCTGCACTTTTTCCAAAGCTATAATATCCTTTTTAAGGTGTGGTGACCAGAACTGCACACAGTATTCCAAATGAGATAACCTTCCATGTGACCAGAACCTGGCTGGAGGATTCAGGTGCCTCTAATATTGCTTTATCTCAGTCCCAGCAGAGTGTTCCGTCCTTCATCAGCCCCTGATGGGTAGGACTCCTTCCAGAGTGCTGCTCTTACAGGTTCCCAGTGCAGACAAGAGCTGACGTTGGTTGTATTTTTGGAGGGTAGCCGTGTTGGTCTGCAGAATGAGTCCAGTAGCACCTTAGAGACCACCGAGATTTCTGATCATTTGAGACTCAGAGTTCTTGGTATCTGACAAAAGGGGCCTCGACTCTTGAGAAGCTCCTACCTGGAAAATCTTGTTGGTCTGTAAAGGTGCTGCTGGACTTGAATCTGACTTTGAATGTATGTTGTGCTGGGTTCCAGGAACATGCTGGGGTTGCTGCTGGCATATTGCTTCCTAACCTTCGGGTTTTGCCCTGTTGGAGCTGCTTTCAGAGGTGGTCTTGCAGATCCCAGATCTTAAAAGTACTTGGGTCCCCTTTGCCTGGTCCAGCGTAGGACTTTGTGGTAGCTGTGGGACTGCCCCAGGTTGTGCTGAGCCCAACGTGTGAGAAGAGTCACATGTTGATCTTTTCTGCTCTGGGGGTAGTCTGGTAGGGGGAGGTGTACACAACCCGTGCTGTGGTCAGATCACTACCCACAGATGCCAAGGGCTGAGATGGCTGCCACCCTCCACACTCCCAGAGGACTAGTTACTGTGGTCCAAAACCGGAGGTGAATGGATCTGATCACAGACTCCATAGAGGCCCTTGAAGCAGCAAGGAATGGTGGTTTCAGGGCGCAGTTGGTAAGGTTCCTTCTTGATACCTTCTCCCCCCCCCCCTTTGAGGAGGGCTCCAGCCCCTTGGTTCGCCATAGAGAGGTCTGCAAAGAGGCTGAAGAGGCGGCTAGAACATTGCTGGTGGGAAAGCTCATGCCAAGTCAGACAGGCCGTGGCACAAAACCCGTTTAAAGGCCTATGGAGTGGCAGTGGTGGCAGCAAAGAAGGCTTCCTTGCATTGGTGGAATGGCGGCCAGCAAAATTATTTAGGGCGGTCTGGGGTCTGATGCCGTCTGGGCCCGAAACTCTTGATCGTGATCTGGATAATGGTGGTGGAACACGTCATCCAGTTGCGGACAACTTATTTATTTATTTATATTTATATCCCGCCCTCCCCACCATTCGGCAGGCTCAGGGCGGCTAACAACATATATAAAAATACATTGAAATTCCATTAAAACTGTCAATATAAAATCATATATTAAAAGATGGTGAATCTTCTGATATTGACTGTCAACTGAACACTGTCCACCGGCTCACACCCAGCTATTAAGCCTTGGTTGGTGGTGCCATTGGTACTGTTGGTACCAATAGTGGTGCAGTTATTGGCATAGTTGGTAATCAGGCCAGGGCCAGTTGTTGACACAGTATATAATCAGGCCAGGGCCATACGATCGAGGCGGCACCCTACTTAAAAGCCTGGAGGAAGAGCTCCGTTTTATAGGCCCTACGGAATCTCTTATGGTTGGCCCTTCATGGGATTTTTAAAATTATTATTTTATTTATAATTTTCCAACATTTTAAACAGCCTTTAGCAGATTTACAGTTACATTCGGGTGAGTCATTTTTTCACATCCTATTATTCAACCATACATACATTTTATTCCATCTTTTCTCATATACATCCTGGTCTTTCCCTTGTAATATTAAACCTAACCTATCCATTTCAGCCAACAACAACAGTTTTTCTATCAGTTCCTCTACTGAGGGTATTACATCTGATTTCCAACATTTTGTTAACATTAGTCTTGCCACTGTACGTTATTATATATAAATTATATATAAATTTTCCTTCTTACATTGTTCTGGAAATATATTTAATAAACATGTTTCTGGTACAAACGGTATTTCTAGTCCTGTTATTTCTTTCACAATATTATGTATTTTGCACCAATACTTTTGAATTTTTTCACATCTCCACCACATGTGAAAATATGTGCCAATTTTTTTTTTACATTTCCAACAGTTTCTATTACCATTCACAAAGCATTTTGCTATTTTATCTGGTGTCCAGTGCCACCTATGGACACCAGACCCGGGTGGCTTTATATGGATTTTCAAGGCCAGAGACGTTCAGAGGTGGTTGCCATCGCCTGCCTCTGTGTAGCAACCCTGAGCTTCCTTGGTGGTCTCTCATCCAAGTATGAACCAGGACAGACCTTGCTGAGCTTCCGAGATCTGACAAGATCAGGCAAGCCTGGGCCATCCACCTCTGGGTGACCTGGCTGTTACCTGGGTTGATTCTGCTTAGTTTGCCGCTCATAAAGTCTCCCTCATCCCAGCACCTGAGATGCCAGTATGAAGGGCAGATCCTGTGCCGGGCATACTGGCTACCACTTCCCAGAGGTGCTTCTTGCAAACTGAATCCTAGCCCATCCTTGCAGTTAAAATCATACTGGTAGAAAGTGATACCTCCCTTGGCAATGAGTATTAATATATTCCAAGGGAGTTTCCTTCACAGCTGAAGAAATTTCTCTTAAGAAATCTCCTCTGGAGAAATCAGATGTGGGCAATCGTTGAACTGTGTCCCGTCTCCCCTGTCTGGGCAAAGTGATCAAGCAGGTTGGGTCGGAGCAACTGCATGCATTTCTAGTTACCTGCTCTTTACCTGTTTGTCTGAGTTTTGGGACTAAAATAGCCCCGTTGGCTTTGTTGGATGATCTCCAGCTACAGTTGGATAAAGGCAATCCAATGCTGCTGATATTGCTAGACTTTTCAGTGGGATTTGCTGATGTTTTGGTGGAATGGCTGCAGTCAGTGTTTGGGGTAAAAGGGACAGTTGTCCATTGGTGTTGTTGGTTTCTGGCTGTCTGGAGGAGTTTCCATAGGAAAAGCTAACTCAAGAAGGGACCGTGGCTCAGTGGAAGAACATCTGCTTTGCATGCAAAAGGTCCCAGGTTCAATTCCTGACATCTCCAGTTAAAAGGATCAGGCAGTAGGTAATGTGGAAAACCTCTGTGTGAGACTGTGGAGAGCTGCTGCCATCTGAACAGACAATACTGACTTTGATGGACCTGTGGTCTGTTTCATAGAATCATAAAATCACTGTGGCGTCCTTGCTTATTGGGGAGATGGTTTTACCTTTAAAACACACTCTATGTACATAAACATGGTAGATTTCTGCTGCCACCAGGAATTAAAAATTCCAAATCTCTCTTTTGGTAGAATGACCTAGGGTCTGGGCACTTCAGAGGACTATGTGGGCCCTGTGGAAGGACTATTCTGATTTCTGGGATAAGTTTAAACAAAAAATTATTTATTTAATAAAGAACAAAATAGGTTTCTGGTTATTTTGAACTGTTGCTGATGAAAGGAACTTGTAAATATAACTGGCAAAGCTTGGTATCACAGTCTCTCAAACTCCCAAAACTCCACTCTGGCAGGCGTAGACACTCAGTCTAATCTCTCTCTTATCTGTATAGCCACACAGGCTGAACTCTTTGTCTTATTCACACAGAATCTACTCAAAAACTCCCATAGGCCCCGGTCACACGGGCCGGATATCGCGGGGGGGAGGCATGGCTGTTTGCCCCGGGGCAAAATAACGCGCGGTTGCATGATCAGACGTCCCGTGGAGGTCCCGTGGGTAGAGAGGAGGTGCCGATCACAGGACAATCCTGCGTCGCAGCAAAAAAGCAGTGCAGTGCGGCAAACGGGTTTGTTTTTTTCTGTACACCAAAGTATACGCATGCTCCATTGGGTGCTTGTGCGCATCCATGGAGACTTGGGGGAAAAAAACCTTTTTGCAAGGGGACATGGGCGAGCGCTGGATGCCACCAGAAACGCGATCAGACGCCCGCCCTTGTCCCGCGGTTACCGAAAACTAGTACCTCGGAGGTACTAGTTTTTTACCCCGCATCTTTGGCGGGAAGCCTCGGGTGAGCCACGGAAGCTCTACACTTCCCAGATGTGGCGGTGAGATCGCGCCCGGAAAATCTGCCTGTCTTCCGTCTCTCTAGCGTGGCTAATGTTCCGCGTGACCGCAGCCTCAGTCACACAGACTATGCTCTCTCTTCAAACTTCACACAGAATCTCCTCATAGACACCCCTCCTCCCACACTCTCAGTCATCAGCCAATCACATCACACTTATTTCCCTCTGTCACTCTTCTTACAGTACTGCATTCAAACTATACATTTAAAGAAACACACATACCAAAACATGAAATCATTACAATCACAGAATCATAGAGCTGGAAAGGGCCATGCAGGCCATCTAGTCCAACCCCCTGCCCCAATGCAGGACCAGCCTAAAGCATCACTGACAGATACTCATCCAGCCTCGTCTTGAAAGCTGCCAGTGAAGGGGAGGTAACCATCTCCCTAGGCAGCTGATTCCACCTTTGAACCACTCTGACCTGAAGGTCCTGGGCCAGGGTCTTGAGGCTGCCCTCGGGTGACTGAGAGTGACCAAACTGAAGCTTAATCCAGACGAGATGGAGATGATGTTGGTTGGGATGAAGGAGTGCTTAGGAGAAGCTGGATCTACCAGCTTCAGATGAGGTTGAGCTTTCTTTGGTAGATCAAGGTCAGAGCCCGGGCGGGTATGTCAAAGGGCCATGGTGTGTTCCGGTGGCTCATTTCATCAGTGGCGGCTCCTAATCGAATGCCTGGTGGAAGAGCTCCGTTTTGCAGGCCCTGCGGAACTGTAAAAGGTCCCGCAGGGCCCTGATGTTCTCCAGAAGCTTGTTCCACCAGTGTGGAGCCACCACTGAGAAGGCCCTGGCTCTAAGCCAACCTGACTTCTTTCAGGCCAGGTAAAGTTAGGCGATTTTGTGTCCCTGACCTCAATGCTCTCTGGGGCACATATGGGGAAAGGCGGTCCCTCAGGTAGGCAGGCCCCAGACCATATAGGGCTTTAAAGGTCAAAACCAGCACCTTGAAATGAATCCGGTAAGCTATTGGCAGCTAGTGCAGTGCCTTCAGCACAGGCTGGATGTGGTCCCGTAGAGAGGCTCATCAACAGCCTGGCTGTTTTGCACTAGCTGCAGCTTCCGAATATAAAGGTATATGCTTTGTTAAGGGAGGACATTGCCTGTGCAACAGAAGGTTTTGCAATAGACAGATATGTGATATGATAACCATCTTCAGGTACTTGAAGGGCTGTCCTATAGAGGATGCTATGGAGTTGTTTTCTGTTGCCCCAGAAAGTCGGACCAGAACCAATTGTTGAAATTAATTCAGAAGCATTTTCGGCTAAACATTAGGAAGAACTTCCTGACAGTTAGAGCGGTTTCAGGAGGTGGTGCAGAGGCTAGATGAACTGCAGGCTGTGGAAGGTCAGTAGTTCAGCAGTTCGAGACCCGGGTGCCGCATGACGGAGTGAGCTCCCGTCTCTAGTTCCAGCTCCTGCCAACCTAGCAGTTCGAAAGCAAGAAATTGCAAGTAGATAGATAAATAGGTACCACTTCGGTGGGAAGGTAACAGCGTTCCGTGCGCCTTGGTGTTGAGTCATGCCGGCCACATGCCCACGGAAACGTCTTTGGACAGCGCTGGCTCTTCGGCTTTGAAACGGAGATGAGCACCGCAACCCTAGAGTCGGATTTGACTGGCTTTCGAGCAAGGGAACCTTTACCTAGATAGCTATCTGACAGCAATGCTGATTCTGTGAACTTAAGCAGATCATGAGAAGGAAGGCAGGAAGGGTTGCCTCAGTGCTTAGTTTTTGTGGCTCCTTTTTATACGTCCAGGGAAATGCTGATTGCCACTATGGGGTCAGGAAGCAATTGTTCTCCAGGCCAGTTTGGCCAGGGATTCTGGTTTTTTTTGTCATCTTCTGGGCATGGAACAGGGATCACTGGGGATGTGGACGGGGAGGTATTTGTGAATTTCCTGTATCGTGCAGGGAGTTGGACTAGATGACCCTGGAGGTCCCTTCCAACTCTATGATTCTGTGTCATCACATCTTCCTGGAATCCCAGTTGTGACATCACACATTGCCAAAAAGGATTTCCACCTATCACCCTGCCTTGGAAGCTTCTAGGGATGCCGGCAGGCAGCCTGATACTTCTGCTGTGGCCAGCTGTTTGGAAAATACAGTACCAGTGTTGTTTAAACAGCACTGCCTTCCTTTCTGCTTCAGGGCCCATTTCAAAGTGCTGGTTATCACCATGGCCTGGCACCCTCACATCTTTCAAGCTACAACTCCCATCTGTCAGTGGAGTTCCTCAGACAACTTTCACCTTTCACACAACCCTCACCTAGGATAGGCCAATATAGCAGTGGTTAGGTCACAGCATTCTCTCTGGTAGGTCCTGTGGAATGGACCTACCAGAGGGGGTGCAGCGGGTGCCTTTGCTTGCCACGTTCTGGGCAGCAAGCAAGCCTGTCCTTTTCCAGAGGGGGTGTTTGGTGAAGGATAAATTATTTTTTGCCTGTTTTTAGCTGTATATTGGCTTTTGTGCATTTGTTTTAACTTCTGGATATGTACAATCTTTATCCTTGTGAGTTTGTAAAGATAAGGTGTATATTTTTTTTATTCTTTAAAAAAAAGGAACAAGGAGAGGGGGAAAACCTCCAAATCCAGCATTAATAAAAGGGGGAGGCATATATATATATATGTAAAGTAGAAACAACAATATACCAGTAGTGGCAGATTGGCACACAAGGTTCTATAAAAAAAATCAAATACCTACTGTAATGATCCCATGTTTTGGTGTATGTGTTCCTTTAAATGTTTAGTTTGACTGCAGTAATATGAGAAGAGTGATAGAGGGTGACAAGTGTGATTTGATTGGCTGCTGACTGAGAGTGTAGGAGATGTTCTGAGAGGATTCTGTGTGTGGGTCTATGAGATTCTGTGTGTAAGGTTTGAAGAGTGAGCATAGTCTGTGTGACTATGGAATTTCGAGTCTAATTCTTTGTGAATAAGACCAACAGTTTAGTTTGTGTGACTAAGAGAGGTGATTCTATTCAGCGTGATTAAAACAAAGAGACTGGCCTGTGTGGCTATATATGAGAGAGAGTATACTAAGTGTATAAGTGTATAAGAGTGGAGTTTGGAGACTGAGAGACTGTTTGTAACACCAAGCCTTGCCAGTTATATTTACAAGTTATTTTCTTCAGCAACTGTTCAAAATAACCAGAAACCTATTTTGGTCTTTATTAAATAAATCATTTTTTGTTTAAACGTATCCCAGAAATCAGAATAGTCCTTTCTCATGGCCACATAGTCCTCTGAAGTGCTGAGACCCTAGGTCATATTACCAAAAGAGAGAGGTTTGGATTTTTTAATTCCTGGTGGCAGCAGAAAACTACCAAGTTTATATATTCAGAGAGTGTTTAAAGGTAAACCCATTTCCCCTATAAGCAAGGACGCCACACCTACAAAAACAAGTTCATACGCAGTTGTTGTCTATATGTCTTGTGCTCAAATACTGATCAAGTTGTAAGGCCCTCAATCCTCTGATTTACCGGGTGTGGGCGTTTATCTCTCCAGTGTTGTAATGTGAGTCTTTTAGCTGTAGTAAGGGCAGAGAGGGTCCATTTTCATTTACCATCGGTTAGTGTCCAAGAGACAGGCAGATAGTTTAAAAGTACATAAGCGTCCTCAAAAATTAGTGAATGTTCCAATATAAGATTGCGGTATAAATACTTTATTTAAATTACGTGAGATGTGTTGATGGTTCCTGTGGTGTATCTTCAAGGTAAAGGTGGGGTGCTGTTTTAAGCATCTAGTCCATATTGTCAATGGATCGCTTATTTGATTGGGCAAATGCCCCGTGAGGCCAAGAATCGCTTTAGGTAGCTGGTGTCTCGTCTCTGTGTGGGGCGATTCTCAGAAATCAGGCAGCCCAACTGTTCTGAATGGGGATTGCTTCTTGCACTCTTTCTCTGGTTAGCAGCCTTAATTATATCCTAGCATTCTCTGCCAAAAGGAGTGAAGTTTTTTTGCTCATCTATGTAGGATCTTGGGTAATTACACATATGTGCTTCCTGTCGAAGAGCCAATATCCGTTGCTGTGCTCTAGAACTACAACTGCATCTAAAATATGACCTGTCTTACCTGTTCTTAAAGCAGTAGCCCTTTTTTGAATACCGGTTACATCTTTGCAAAACACAGTCTATGAATAAACTGTTCACAATAGAATTTAATTTTCATGAGTTGAGTAACGTGGTGGTTTGCAGCTCTGCCGTATGGCTCTCTTTTGTTATTTTTGATGCTTGATCGTTGAGCTAGAAGAACTGTCAGCTCAGCTGTTGGAAGTTCCCCTTGGTCATTGATGTGCTGGTAAAATGCCTCAAATTGTGCACTTCTTCTACATGGAGCAAGCGAAACCACACTCGCCGGTGGGCTGTGGGAGCTCCATCCCCTTTCAAAAACTTGATTGTTGGCATTTACGTTGTGTATGTTACATGCTATCAGTTGCCTTCTGATTTACGCCGTCGTCGTCATCGATTTTTGAATCGCCCATCCCTGCTACCGCAGGGCTATGGGCAGTGTATAAGATAAAAGCATCAAAACTTCTATGATTAAAAATGCAGCAATACCAATAGATAAGAATCGCCCATCCCTGCTACCGCAGGGCTATGGGCAGTGTATAACAATGGATAAAAGCATCAAAACTTCTACGATTAAAAATGCAGCAATACCAATAGATAAAGTTACATTCCAGATGGCGAACTGAAATCACTTCCTATTCCAGACTGTTTGGCGACCTCGTGGGCGGGGGAAAAAAAAAGGCGACTGATCTGGAGAGGGTGCCAGCTAGAGTGAAAACCGTTGCTGCCCTCAACCAAACACCTGGCAGAACATCTCTGCCTTACAGGCCCTGCGGGATTAAGAACATAAGAGATGCCAATGTTGGATCAGGCCAAAGGCCCATCCAGTCCAACACTCTGTATCACACAGTAGCCAGAAATACCAGTGCCATCAGGAGGTCCACCAGTGGGGATTGCACGAGATCCCACAGGGCCCTGGTGGTTTTTGGCAGAGGGTTTCACCAGGTCGGGGCCAGGACTGAAAAGGCCCTGACCCTGGTTCAGGACAGCCAGACATCTTTAGGGCTGGGGACCGCCATGAATTAATAACCTTCAAAACACCCTATAATTGACAGTCTTGCTCAGGTCTTGCAAATTTTGGGCTGTGGCTTCCTTTATTGATTCAGTTCATCTCATGGTGGGTCTTCCTCTTTGGGTTGGTCTCTGGGGGTGATACCTGTGCTTCCTGATCAGTACCTGTAGAGGACTGTCATGTTTCTCTTTAGCTGTCTTCTCCATATCTGTTCATCTCCAGTGCCCTTTCTGAGACCAAGGACTGTACATAGATGAATAGAATGGCATTATGGTTCTTGCTGTTAGGGGGAAGCGGCTGAAACTCACTTTCTCACTGCTGCAGCTTGCTGAGCTAACGTCCTGCGATGTTCTTTTTACCGTGACCCGAGAAGGGCTCTGCTGGATCAGATCAAAACTCCCTGCAGTAAAGCATCCTTGTTTTCCACAGAGATATGGCAAGTCTTCTCTTCACAAAAATCACACAAATACTTCTTAGAAAGGCTTGTTCAGTACAGTCTTAATGTTTCTGTCCTTGAAATGTTTTCCACTGGTAGACCTGGGAAATTGCTTTTTTAGAGCAGGTGTTTTGTGTGATGCTTCAGTCTCCAAAAGTGGCGTTTGTAAAACAGCTTTGGAGCTTTGGAGCTCAAGGCAGGAAAAGTTGAGGGTTAATGGGCATTTTTAGAATTGCTCTTCTAGGGAATGTGAAGGTGAACAAATAGTTTCAGTCTTTGGGAACTTCGCAGATCTTGCTTAATTCTCTTTTGAATGTTTAGATCGGTTCTCTGAATGCAGAAAAGGTGGTGTGTGTGTACTGTGAACTAGTTTGTGGAAATGGTATTGGTCATTAGTAGATTTTACTGGGTGGTGTGAGTAACACAAACTAGGGGTGTGCAAAAAAAACCCTCAGTATTTTTTTGGGGTTAGCTATATTGAACCCAAAAAATTTCGGTATTTCCCAATATCCCTGAATCTCAGTATTCGGAATTGGGAAATATTCAGGAAACCCAATTTTTTTCTGGTGGTATCTGGGGCTTGGGGGGGGCTGTTTCTTGAGGTAGAGGCACCAAATTTGCAGCATAGCTGCTGGTGACTCTCCACAAAAAAACGCTTCAAGTCTCAAAAAGATTGGACTGGAGGTCCAATTTTGTGGGCCCCCCAAATAAGGTGCTCCCATCCTCCATTGAAACCAATGGAGAGGGAAAAGGCATTTAAAGAGATTGCGATCCCTTTAAATCTCTTCTCCAAGTCACGTGACTCTGCAGCTTGGAAAACTCTGAGGTGTTTAAAGAGCTCTCAGACCCTTTTAAGCACCTTTTGGGTGACCCAGGACCGGTCAGGGCAGTAGGAGGTCTTGCTCCACATCACCCTGCCCCAGCAGTTACTCTCTTGCAGCTTGGAGCTGCAGAATGGGCCCATCTCAACTTCCACACAGCTGCTTTCAGTTTCATACCGGAGCTGCAAGAGAGGATCAGCTGGTGCAGTGTAAAGTTCAGGTCTGTAGGGCTTACAAAGGAGTCTGCCGTTAGACACCCTGCTATGGGGCACCAGTCCCTTAGTGCGTTTCAGATCTTTGTCGGGCTGCTACACCAAGGCTCCTGCCAGCTGGTTTGAGGAATTCCAGTTTGTGCCTTGCTAAAATCCTCTGTGCTGCTTCCTCCAACTGGTGTCCCCCTCTCCTTTTGGCTCCACTAACTCCCCAAACCTTTCCTGCCTCTTTTCACACCACTAGCGCCAAGTGTGATTTGTTTTTATCCCCCATGGGAAGTCACAAGTTACTTTTGTTTACCCAAAGTCTATAGACTGCACCTGAAATTATGGAATCGTGCTCTATAGTCACGGGTCCACTATGGCCCATTCTGCATCTAGCATTCGCTCCGTCGTTTTACCAAACCCACACTGGAACAGAAAAAGATGTGGCTCAAAACCACATTCAAATAACCCGGGTCAGTGTACTGACTGCAGAGTCACCCCTGAATGGCCATGAATCTATGCAGACAGTACCGTAAAATTGAAGGAAGTGAAACCTGCATGCAGCGTGGAGGCCAGTGTTCCCTCTAAGCTGAGTTAGTGTGAGCTAGCTCACAGTTTTTTAGCCTCCGGCTCACAGATTTTTGTCTCAGCTCAGGAAGGATGTCTCCAGAGTAAACTAACGTATGCAGCAGCCAAATCGCTCGCTCACAACTTTAATTCCAGTAGCTCACAAACTGACCGTCCTGCCGAATTGGGCTCGTAGCTTCATCTACAGGCTGCCATCTTGCTCTGATTGAATGTTCAATAATACCTCTGAGCACTTTATTCTGATAATGGTTGTTTTATATGTTTTACTGTTTTATATTGGCACATGGTGCCCTTTTTCTAAGCCACCCTGAGCCCGTTCGCGGGGAGGGCGGGGTAGAAATATAATAAAGAAATTAAAAAAAAATTTTTTTTGCTCACAAGACTCCGCAGCTTAGAAGGCAGCATTGGTGGAGGCTACAATAAAATCCAACAATCAAAGAAAGTGAAAGTGGCGTGCAATGTAGAGGGGAATTTCTGTTCCAGGGTGGGTTTGGTAAAACAGCGGAGTGAATTGCTAGATGCAGAATGGGCCCATCTCAGCTTCCACGCAGCTGCTTTCCCTTTCGTACCGGTTGGGCCAACCTGAGCCTGGGGAGCTCCTTCTGCATCCGCCGGCAATTTTTCCGTATTAACGTCGTCTCGTAGTGTTCGAGTTGCCTGTATCCTGGTTCCCTCCGTAGGCTGTCATGACAGTTTCAGGTCTGCCTCAGTTCGTTTATAAATACACGAGACTACCTATGTTTAGTCAAGCTATCAGCCTGTCCATCCCAGTATGTTTGCTGTGACCGGAAGAAGTTCTCCAAGGCCTTGCTCAAGGTTTTCCCCAGCCCTGCTCCCCTGTTTTAACTCAAAATGGGGAGTGGCAGAGGTCATTTCGGGGGGGATCGCGGGGGATCGCAGTTCCGCTGGGTGAGGTACGGGGGGCGGGGCACATGACGAAGCCCCGCCCCCTGCTTCCGGCCCTCATTCAGCCAGGAGGAGGCAGGAGAAGAGGGAGGGTAAGTTGCTTCCTCCCCGCCTCTCCCCACCCCTGCCTGCCTGGGGCCAGGGAGGGCCTTCGCGGGGCTTCCTTGCACTCCCGCCGGCTTTGCAGGTCCACCGCTGGGCCCCTCATGGGGCTCGGCAGTGGAGCTGCAAGGCCGGCGGCGGTGGCCGGGACCGTTGGGGGCGGGGTGTGTGGCCTTATGACACACTTCCGGTGATGTCAGGGGGTGTGGCATATGCTAATGAGTTATGCTAATGAGTCCCCCTAGCTCTTTTTCTACGAAACGACCCCTGGGGAGTGGTAATGATTTACCATGAAACCCTCCCTCTCACAAGCTTCGTTACTGGGTAATTTCCTCAGTTATGGAACTTGGTTTTGGCGCATGTGCTAGGAAAGGTGCGTTGAAGATGGAAGCAGGCTCTGATTTTGACAGGTGCAGAGGCAAATGGAGGCATAATTAAAAAAAACCTCTATCCTGCCTTTTTATTGAAATGTCTTGGGTATCTTTGAGAACTGCCGCTTACCTGGAAGTTGTTGTTGGCAAATCTGCTTGTGTTCCCCCCCCCTTTTATGATTTTATGTAAGCCGCCCTGAGCCCTAAGAAATAAATAGAAATAAATAAATTGATAAGAACAAGAGAAGAGAAGAGATTGGATTTATACCGCATCCTTCACTACCCAAAGGAGTCTCAGAGTGGCTTACAAATTCCTTTTCCTTCCCTTCCCCACAATAGACACCAGCTGTGAGGTAGGCGGGGCAGAAACGGCTCTTTTTCAAGGACAGCTCTTATCAGAACTATGGCTTGTCCAAGGTCATCCAGAAGGTGCAAGTGGAGGAGTGGGGAATCAAACCCGGCTCTCCCAGTTTAGAGTCCGTGCTCTTAACCACTACACCAAACTGGCTCTCTAGATTGCTAAACCAACATTAAAGATGTTGCTTCTGGGGCAGAATTTTTTTTCATCCTACTGTCCTTTAATATATAAAAGAAAATCCCGCCTTCCAATGAACAGACTGGCCCTAGTCTGTAAAAGAATTGCTTCCAGGGCTGAATATTTATATTTACAGAAATCTGAAGCAAAGCATAAAGTATTAGACACAGTCTGTTGCACAGTGCAGAAAAATCTATCCGGTGTTGGGAAGTGATGTCAAGTCACAGCTGAGTTATGACAAACCCCATGGGGTTTACAAGGCGAGACATGAACAGAGGTGGAAAATGTTGTTACGTAAGTATAAAACAACGCGAAGTGATGGATAATACATACAGCAGATAGATAATACGTACTGTACATGTACATGGTGGTATAATTCACAGTCCCTTTCCCTTTATAAAAGTGCCTTCCTGGTCTCTTTAAGATCGTATTTCAGCAGGGTTTGTTTCCTGCTTGCATTTTGTATGTCTTTTAATATAATAATGCACTTTGTAGTTTTGCATGTTAGTTTATATAATACTGTAAATATTTTTGTAAACAGATTCTGTTTACATTCTTCAAGGTTGCTTTTGTATTTTTGGCTGATTATATGGTTGGCGACCTCCTCCTTGCTTGTTTGCCGTATTTTTAGAGCTATAACAAAACGCTTGTAGCATATAGATAAATATGGTGTATCCCTAGTTGTCGTTGTGACAGCAAAAAGCTAACCTCTACCCCCTCATCTAAAGATTCAAGTTTTGTATTTCTACTGAGGATCACCAAGAGTCATCTCCCTTATATATAAAAGCCGAATGGTTGGTGGCACTTCTCTAGAACATTCCACACGCTCCGGAATTGGTTGGCGCCCTGGTGTGTCACTCAGAATCTGTCCCTATCCACTGGCTGCATTGCTTGAGTCTCGCTTCCAATATTCTAAAGTTTGCTGTTCCCCTCCCCCCCCATAGCCAGTCAGAACACAGAGGTCGTTTGCATATGCGACTTGATTGGCTTTTGCCTCTAACATTCTAAACAGTTTTGCTGTTCTGAGGTAAAATGTGTCCAATCTCCAGGTGAGGGCTGGAGATCACTCAAAATTACAACTGTTCTTTAGGTAGCAGAGATCAGTTCCTCTGGAGAAAATGTTGGACTCGGTGTCATTATACCATGCTGCGGTCACCACAGCAAATTGACACTGAGTGTCCAAGGCCGGGGCACCCGCCCAGAGCCTCTTTCTAGAGGCCATTGTATGGGAAGGAGATAGGTTGATGATTGGCTGGGAAGGAGATAGGGTTGCCAACTCCAGGTGGGAAATTCCTGGAGATGTGAAGGATGGAGCCTGGAGAGGGTGAGGCTTCAGGAGACGTGGGACCTCAGACAGGTACAAAGCTACAGACTCCGCCCTCCAAACCAACCATTCCCTTCTGGAGAACCATCGTTGCCAATCTCCAGGTGAGGGCTGGAGTTCACTCAAAATTAAAACTGTTCTTTAGGTAGCAGAGATCAGTTCCTCTGGAGAAAATACCCTGCTGAGGTCACCACAGCAAATTGACACTGAGTGTTCAAGGCCGGGGCACCCGCCCAGAGCCTCTTTCTAGAGGTCGTTGTATTTATTTCCACAACGAGCCTTTTTCCTAGTCTACAATAAATGACTGATGGAAATACTAGGTGCCACAATGAAATTTCTTGGCACCCTGGCACACCTGGGCTTTGTCAAGCCCGGCCCCTCATCCCTTTATAAAAATGCCCTCCAGTTTCATGTAGTTTGCAGAATGCCAGAAATGTGGGAGCCTTCCTGATTACCTAAGGCAGGGACCACAACAGAGGATGCGTATGTAACAGGCAGGTTGTTGATCCTACCCATTTGTAGGGTGGCGCCTGCAAAAGGCCCTGCTCAAATGAGCAAAGATGTGGTGGTAGAACACAGCAGGAGAGACAGTCCTGTGGGTATGAAGGCCCAAGGTCTTCTTGCCCCGGGGCTTAGATGTAGTAGAACTAGGGTTGCCAAAGCCCTGGTCTGGGGGGGGGGAGGCTGCCCTGATCATTTTCTGGGCTCCAGCCACCCATCGGCCAGCTGGCCGGCAAGGGAAGCCTCACCCCCATGCCCAACCACCCGCAGCCATCCTTCCTCCTCCTCTTCTGAGAGATTTCAAGGGCCCTCCAGCCGATCGGGGGAGCACGTAGCCCACCGATCAGCTGGAGGGCCCTTTAAATCTTGCAGAGTGGAGGGAGAGGGGCGGCTGTGGGTCTCACGCCTGAACTTTTGGAACAATATGCCACTCTGCCATAGCTCCTAGGCTCTATTCCTGTTCTTTAGGCATAGTCAAAACTGGGGAGCACTTTCTACTTCCTTCTGCCCATGAGAGTTAGGGTGGTGGTTAGGAGAACGGACTCTAATCTGGGAGGACCGGGTTTTGATTCCCCACTCCTCCTCCACATGCAGCTGCTGGTGTGACCTTGGGTCAGCCATAAATGATCTCAGAGCTGTTCTCTCAAGGGCAGTTCTTGAGAGAGCTCTCTCAGCCCCACCTACCTCACAGGGTGTCTGTTGTGGGGAGGGGGAAGGGAAAGGAGATTGTGAGCTGCTCTGGGACTCCTTTGGGTAGAGAAGGGCAGGGTATAAATCCAATCTCTTGTTCTGTCCAGTGGTTTGTCTTGCATACCGCTTCAGACTCCTCTGAAGTGAATTTGCAGGTTTGCGATGGGAGGCTTTTCTTGGCCTTTGTAGGTTGTGTAGCAGATTAAAACCCCTACGGTTTAATTTCAATCTTTGCTTGCTCTCCAGTGAGACTGGAAGGTTAATCATGGCTCCTGAAACATTTAATAATTATCAAGTAATCTTTCATCTTACTTCAGGCTTTCTCTAGTTCAGGGCCTTATGTAATACTTCCCACGTCTTCACTTTTTGGACTTCAAATCCTCCTCTTTACTTTTCTTGATCCAGCGGGAAGGCCCGGATCCAGGTGCTCTAGCAGCCTCAGCCTTAGACATCTTCAGCAGCACCACCAAAGGACTTGACAAGCTTTGTAATACGTTGGAGTAATGTGTTTTATACACTTCACTGGCAGTGCCAAGACAGACTAGCAGCTGTGCTTCTAATGCTGAGGCATAATACTCCAATGTCCCATGCTTTGTCGAGAGCTCTGAACGGTATCTAGGATCCACCTCAGGATGCTACCAGCCTTTGTAGCTGTCTTGTCTTGTTGCCATGCTTGCTTAAGGCTGAGTTTTGGAAATTGCTGTCTGCTTGGCTGCCTGCGACAATCTGGGATTGTTTCCAGAAGAGCTTCCCACCTCTGTTACGTAAAGCATAAAAAATCCTACAACTTTCTGCCCCTAAGGTAGACATCCCCAGGGAGGAACAGGGTGATGACGGCAATAAAGGGGCCCTGAGGTTTTCTCTGGGGTTAGAGAGCTGGTTCCAGTCCTTCCGTTCCCTTCCTTTTTAAAAACTGAGATAAAAGAGGAATGGTCAGATCCTACCAATAGCCGTTTACATTCTGGACAGGCTAGAAGAATATTCTATTTTCCTCCCAAGGTAACCGGCTTACTGAAAGTCCCAGGGATAGATGCTCCTGTCTGTGGCTAGCTTAGCATCAGGGGGCGGCTCTTCCGAAAGAGGGGGAGGGCACCCTTAAAGACCCCGATGAATGAAATAGCGACTGAGCTCTCCGCAGAGCCCATGAGGCCATTGCCTTCTCCACTGAAGCATCTGCCGCCACCTCCCTGATGGCAAGAGACTCCTACACGTGGCTTCCTAAATTGTCCCACGAATACCCAGATTTAAATCAGCGCCTGTCAAATCACATGTACGATCTGGAGAAGGGCAGCAGCCTTCGTGTCTGAGGCTAGCCTGGACATGGTCAGGTTCTCAGCAAGGGCCGTGGCTTCCACAGTGGTTGCCAGAAGACATCTCTGGCTCAAGTCCTGGAATGTGGACTCCCTTTCGAAGTCTCTTGTGGCATCTTGGCCTTTCCTGGGTGGCAAGCTATCTGGGGCTAGCCTAGAGGACGTCTTAATTGAGACCAAGGACAAGGAGAAGGTCATGCCATCCACCTATGAAAGGGAGGACAGACGGCAGCAAAATTATGGTTCACAGTCCTTTCGTTCTTAACAGAACACTTCCACGATTTAGATCCAGACTCCAAGCGGCAGTCGCGGACCAAATCCAAGCCTAACTTTAGAGCCACAAGTCAGTACTACAGTTCAGCCCAAACGCCAGCCTCCAGTAAGGAAAGAAAACAGCGGCAGCAGCAAAAGTCACTGTGGAGGGACGGCTTCAAAAATTCCATCAAGACTGGAATTTATCAGCCACCGACAAGTGGGTAAAAGAAACCATTCCCCGTGGCTATTCAGTAGAATCTGTCAACCCACCTTATGACAGTTTCCTGAGCTCATCAGTTCCTCACTGCCCCATCAAGAGACAGTATACACAGGATGTCATCAGACCTCTGCTGGAGATTGCCACTATCAAACCTGTGCCATTGTTGCAAAGGTTCTTAGGTATCTATTCTGGGTTTTTTTCATTGTTCCCAAAAAGAATGGGGACTGGAGGGCTATCCTCAACCCCAAACTGAGACCTTGAGTGCCATTGTGGAAGCCCTGCAGCCAGAGGACTTCATGGCCTCCATCGATTTAACCGAGGCATATCTTCACGTGCCCATAGCTCCCCGGGACAGGCAGTATCTGAGATTCACCTCCGGTCGAAAACACTTCCAGTTCAGGACCGTGCCATTTTGGTTGGCATCAGTGTCCCAGATTTTCACAAAACTGATCATCTCATTTGTTGCAAGCTTAAAGGAATCCATATCCACCCCCACTTTGGTGGCCTCCTTATAAAGTCGCCTTCACAAGAGCAGGCAATAATAATAATAATAATAATAATAATAATAATAATATTAATACTTTCGATTTATTGATTGCTCTTTCCCACACACCTGCGGGCTCAGAGCGATTTACAGTTACTCTTGGACAATTGGACTAACAATATTCGTGGGGGATAGGGAAGACAACATACAGCATTTTTAATTACACATACATTGCAGCTAGCCAGGGCTTCATCTGCAGCCTGGATCAGTCGTGTTCCGCAGGCATGTATTCTTGTCGGCTGGCTGATGACGTCAGGGCTTCTTGATGTCAGGGACATTCAGGACCCTACCCAATGCCTCTCTTCCTAATTAACCTCCAGAAGAGCCAACTAACACCTGCCCAAGTCATCACGCATTTGGGGTCAGTGATAGATTCAATCCAGAAAAAAAGTGTTTCTTCCACTAGATAGAGCAGAGAGGATTGTTCAGACCGTGAAACAGGTTCTCTCTGTCAAATCAGTGGACTTGATGATCCGTGCATGTTTGCTAGGTTACATGATTGCCGCTATCGAGACAGTCCCTTGGGCCTGGACACACGCGGACACTTCAGCGGATGTTATTGCCGTATCAAAGTCTCATAGTCCTCCAGGAGCACATCAAAGTCAGCATCTGTATAGAAATATTGATTTCTAAAAGCCCCTGCCTTCCCCTGGAATGTTTTGCTGATGCCCTGCTGTGCTGTATTTCCTGTTGAAGCCCATTGCCATACCATAAACCCACATTCTTCATACTTCCATGCTGGAAGAGACCAGATGGACCTCCCTTTGGTGGACAACAAGAAACACATGTTTGTAGGCAAACCCTTCCAAGTGACCACAGACCTACAGATCACAACAGTTGTCAGCCTGATGGTTTGGGGAGCCCATTGCGCACTGGGCCATGTGCAGGGGACCCGGTCCCATCAAGAAGCTTCCCTCGGCATCAGTCTTTTGGAACTGCGTGCCATTTGCCTGGCACTTCACTTCCAAGACCACCTGTCCCAATTGAACATACGTATACGAACAGACAACACCATAGCCAAGGTGCACATGGACTGCCAGGGAGGCACCAAAGCCAAGAAGCTACAGCAGGAGTCAGCTGTCATGTTCTGGGCAGAGCAACATCTGGCCTCTCTTGGCGCAGAACACATCAGTGGCATAGCAGATGTTCAAGCACGTTGGCTCAGCCGCACCAGGCTGGACCAGGGGGAGTGATCCCTCAGCCAGGAAACATTCCAGTCCCTGGTTCTACATTTCAGCTTACCGTGCCTCTCCATTCAGTGCTAAGGCACCCAGATTCTTCTTGAGACACCAGTGTCAACAAGCAGAACAAGTGGATGCTGTGTGATGTCCCCTTGGCCATCGGGCCTTCTTTGTGCCTTTCCAAAGGTTCTGAACACAATGAAACAGGAGACGGAAGAGTTGATTTGCCCGGCCCCATTCTGGCCCAGGAGACCTTGGTTTTCCAGCCGGCCGAAGTCATCCGTTCAGCCTCCATGGGGACTTCCACTGCCACCCAGTGTGCTAACCCAGGGTCCCATCCGTCACCCAGACCCAGCTTGGTCTCGTCTGACAGAATGGTAATTGAGCGACAAGCGCTGATTGCACAGGGTTTCTCTCATCCGGTCATTCAGACCGTGACGGTGGCCCGGAGAAGCTCCACTTCTAGAATTTACAATGGTTCTTGGAAAGCTTTTGTCAGATGGTGCAAGAGGAAAGATCTGCAACCAGACACCCCGGATCTTCCCACAGGATGGAGTCTCTCAGGGTCCAAGAGCACGCACTCTCTGTTGCTAGGTAGCTGCTCTGAGCACCGTGCTTTAATCAGTTAGCGGTGTACCACTGTCCGGGCACCCAGCAGTGAAGAGGTTTCTGAAGGGAGTTACTTCGTCCCAGCCCCCTATAGTGGACAGGTTTCCCTCTTGGGAGACTTCATATCATTCTTCAGACTCTAATCAGTCCTCCATTTTATCTTCTGAGGGAGGTTTCCCTGAAGTTATGTCACCCGATGGTACTTTTGGTGCAGTTTGGTGCAGTGGTTAGGAGCGCGGACTCTAACCTGGGAGAACCAGGTTTGATTCCCCACTCCTTCACATGCAGCTGCTGGTGTGATCTTGGGTCAGTCATAAGCTCTCTCAGAGCTGTTCTCTCAAGGGCAGTTCTCGGAAGACCTCTTTCAGCCCCACCTACCTCACAGGGTGTTCTGTTGTGGGGAGGAGAAGGGAAAGGAGATTGTCAGCCGCTCTGAGACTCCTTCGGGTAGTGGAGGGAAGGATATAAATCCAATCTCCTCCTCCTCCTCCTTCTCCCCCCTCCTCCCGGTAGCTGTTGCATGAGCAAGATGGGTCTCAGAGATAGGTGCTCTTTCCACCAGAAAGGGATTATGCATCTTCCATAAGGACGTGGTGGTTCTGCTCCCAAGTCCCACCTTCATTCCCAATGTCAACACACCTTTTCACAGCTCACAGGACATATATTTGCCGTCCTTCTGCCCGAAGCCGTCTAATCCTAGGGAGAAAAATTGGCACTCGCTTAACCTTCGCAGAGGGCTGCGGTGGCTCAAGTGGTTAAGACGCTGAACTGCAGACTGGAAGGTCGGTAGTTCAGCAGTTTGAGACCCGGGTGCCGCATAATGGAGTGAGCTCCTGTCTCTGGCCCTAGGTCCTGCCAACCTAGCAGTTTGAAAGCAAGAAATTGCAAGTAGATAAATAGGTACCGCTTTGGTGGGAAGGTAACAGCGTTCCGTGCGCCTCGGCATTTAGTCACGCCGGCCACATGACCACGGAAACGTCTTCGGACAGCGCTGGCTCTTCGGCTTGGAAACGGAGATGAGCACCACATCCTTAGAGTCGGGTTCGACTGGCTTTCGAGCAAGGGAAACCCTTTACCTAATCTTCACAGAACACTTCGCATTTATATCAGAAGGACCAAACCGTTTGGGAAGTTGGATTTCCTTTTTGTGGCTTTTCATCCATCCGTCAAGGGGAAAAGGGTTTCTAAGGCTGCCCTAAGCAGATGGCTAAAGGACCGCATCTCCTTGGCATACGGATCTCAGGACCTTCAAGTCCCAGAGCGGATCACAGCTCATTCAACAAGAAGTGCTTCTACGTCAGCAGCGTTTGACTCAAACACATCCGTTGCAGATATCTGCAAGGCCGCTACCTGGGCCTCGGTGTCAGTGTTTATCAGGCGCTGCAAAGTGGAGTCTGTCCTCATGGCTGAGAGTCCTACAGCAAAGTGGTCTAGTCATGCTGTTATCTTTATGCTTGGCAGTCACTTTTCCCTCCCTGGATCAGATGAACTTTGCAACATCCCAAACATATCCAGAGTGTCCTCCACCCCTCGCGCGAGAACTTACCGTGCAGGTTTCTTCTTCTTGAGGTCAAGGAGGACGCTCTGGACCCACCCTAGTTGGAGGGTCTCTGTCCAGCCTGTTACGCTTCCCAAAGGGTGACTGACTGCCAACCTCCATGTTCATTGTCCTAATCTCCATGTCCATTGTCCTTTCACTGTTATAACAGTTTATCTTTTCCTGTATGGTTTGTTTCATCGGGTTCTGTAAGCCTCGTTGTCTGTTTGGCACCCATTGCGGACAGTTATCAGCTGCGGAAGTCTCCAGACTGAGGGTGGGCTCCTCCCCGCCCCGGAGATTGAAGTGCAATCAATTTCCTGCCTCCAGGGATTGTGGGAAGAGGAACCCAAGCATATCAAGAGTGTCCTCCTCACCCTCGAGAAGAAGGAAACCTTCACAGGAAGTCCAGTGGTTCCGTTCATATCACCTTTTGTTGTTGTTCATTCGCACAGTCGAGTCCGACTCTTCGCGACCCCATGGACCAGGTCACGCCAGGCCCTCCTGTCTTCTGCTGTCCTCTGAAGCACACTCAACTTCATGTCCGTTGCATCTATGACACTGTCTAACCATCTCATCCTTTGCCTTCCCCGTCTTCTTTGACCTTCAATCTTTCCCAGCATCAGGGTCTTCTCCAGTGAGTGCTCCCTTCTCATTTGGTGGCCAAAGTCTTTGAGCTTCAGTTTCATTATCTGGCCTTCCAGGGAACACTCAGGGTTGATTTCTTTTAGGATTGACTGATTTGATCTTCTTGCAGTCCAAGGGACTCTCAAGAGTCTTCTCCAGCACCATAGTTCAAAAGAATCTATTCTTCGGCGCTCGGCCTTCCTTATATACCTGGTCCTTTTAACTGGAGATGCCGGGGATTGAACCTGGGGCCTTCTGCATGCAAAGCAGATGCTCTCCCACTGAGCCACGGCCCCTCCCATAGGACCTGTAACACAGATCTTAACTGGCATGAGGCCTCTGTGCCATTGCCTTGTGGCATTACTGTGAGGTCTGGGTTACTCAGTTCACACCTCACACTTTAGGGAAACGATCTTGGTTGACTGAGGAAGGAAGAGGCTGGGCTCAGCTCCGGGAAATCTGTTCTGCTCATCTGGACACATGGCTTGCAGAGCCGTTTTACGGAGACTGGAGCAGAGTTGGAGAGCACAGCACAGGCCCTACGGGTGGGTGAAAGCTGTGCTTGATCAGGCCAGGATCCTGTCTCGTCCAGCATCCTGTTACCCACAGCAACCTGCCAGATGTTTGCGGGAAAGCAATAGCCCTCTTCCCAGCAGCTGGTATTTCAAAGTGTGTCTTGGGGGACCCATCACTTCTGTGATGGTGCAAATTGCTGAGCGGTCTGCAAGGCTAGAGAGAGGGGGGCCCTTAATAGAGCAAAGCCTGGCTGTTTGGCATCCGCTGTCAACATTGCTTCTAAGTTACTAGCCCGGTCCTTGGTGTTGGAAAGTGTTGGGCTGAGCACTACAGAATACGCAACTCATCCTCAGTCGGAGCTAAAGGGAACGATGTAGAATAGCTGGTGATGGAGGCCATCTGGGTGGTCTCGATTGATCTCGTATCCGGTGTAATGCAGAGGGAAGGAGAGCATGCCGCTTTGACATCTAAGAATGTCTCTGTATAGATCTATGGCGCAGCCTCATTTGGAGTACTGTGTACAGTTCTTGGTCACCATATGTCAAAAGGGACATTGTAGAGCTGGAGAAAGTACAGAGGAGGGCAACCAAGGTGATTTGGGGGTTGGAGAACCCTCCCTAGGAGGAAAGGCTGAAGAGTCTGGGATTTTCCCGTTTAGAAAAGAAATGACCAAGTTTTATAAAACCCAGAGAATTTAAGGGCATCCAATGAAGCTGATGGGCAGTAGGTTCAGGATGGACAGAAGGAAATACTACTTTACACAGAGAGTGATTAAAATGTGGAATTCGCTGCCAGAGAATGTCGTGGTGGCTGCAGGAATAAATAGCTTTAAAGGGGATCAGATAGATTCATGGAGGATAGGTCTATCAATGGCTACTAGCCATGGTGCCTGAGGGGAACCTCCACATTCAGAGGCACTAATTTTCTGAATCCCAGATTCAGGAGGCAACCTCAGGGGAAGGCCTCGGCCTCTATGCCCTGTTGGTCATCCAGTGGGACTGGTCAACCACAGTGTGAGACAGGATGCTGGCCTAGATGGACCATTGGTTTGATCCAGCAGGGCTCTTTTTATGTTCTTAATTTTCATGGTGGGGAAAGGTGCTTGGACGATGCAGACTAAAAAGCTTGCGGGGAGAATCAGTTGAAGAGAGTTGTGCTGTCTGAAGAAGTGAGCAGTGATCCACAAAAGATCATACCCAACCACAATTTTTGTTACTCTTCAGGGTGCTACTGGACCCTTGTTCTTTTCTGTTGCTACAGGCAGACTTACACACCTGCCATCCTGATCTGTCTCCCTGTAAAGTGGTGACCTCAGTTGGCATCTGGTGGGCGAGGTCTTGGGCCGCCCATTGGGAGTCTGCCCCTGTTCTGACACTTATCGCTGGCATGTCCAGATGTTCCCATAGCAGGCAGCTTTAAGGTGGTTGAGGCTGTTAATCCCCTATTGAAGCACAGCATTAATATGTAATAAAAGGAGGGTTTGTGGTTCTAATTGTCTTTGTTCAAATGATGCCAGCAGGGCGAGCACCATCTTAATTAGCATAGCCTTTGCAGACACTGCTTATTTCCTGGTTGGTCTGTCTTTGCAAGAGACGCTTTAATTTTTAAATATACAGAATGGGGAGGGAGAAGATGCTAACGGGAAGTTGCCACTGCCTTCAATCAGGGCACTGTGCGCTCTGAGCGAAAAATTGCAGCAGCAAATAGAAGATAATATGAGGCACTTTACACAGATGGGTTTCTAGGTCTTTGTTTACAGTGGTGCTTGGGGAACAATGAGGATGCTAACAGGCTGTTCTGGGTCCTACAGAGACTCCTGTTAAAGGCTGCCAGGTGTACCAACTGTGGGCGCAGAGTACACCTGAAGCTTTAATTCTTAGGTCAGGCTTAAAATCCTCCTTCACTGTGGTGTTTGTCTGGGAGTTCTCCCTCTTTGGTCAACTGATTCATTTTGTGGATGTAGAAACCTGTTCCAGGAAATTGAATCTTTACAAGACTGCTTCAGGATCAGACCGACAGTCCATGTAGTCCCGCACTCTGTCTCTCACACTGCCTAGCCAGTTCTGGTCACCGTATGTCAAAAAGGACTCTGGAGAGTTGGGAAAAGTACAGAGGAGGGCAACCGAGATGTTCACCTTCCCTCTGAGGAAAGGCTGAAGAGTCTGGGACTTTCCAGTTTAGAAAAGAGACGACTAAGGGGAGACGTGATGGAAGGTTATAAAATTATGTATGCCTCTTCCTAAGTACTAGAACTTGATGGCATCCAATGAAGCTGATGGGCAGTAGGTTCAGGACAGACAAAAGGACTTCTTTACACAAAGATTAGATAGATGAATCTATCAGTGGCTACTAGCCACGGTGACTAAAGGGAACCTCCACATTCAGAGGTAGTCCCCTCCGAAGACCAGTTCCAGGAGGCAACATCAGGGGAAGGCCTTGGTCTCTGTGCCCTGTTGCTGGCCCTTTAGAGGAACTGGTTGGCCTCTGTGTGAGACTGGATCCGTGACTAGATGCGCCACTGGTCTGATTCAGCAGTGTTCTTCTTATGTTCTAATGAGTGTAAGTACTTATACTGATTTTTTGACTATATGGAGACTGCTGTGAAAGCTTGCATTGTGTTTTGAACTTGCAGGGGTGACACCGCTAACCTACTTCATGTTTTCACACAAAGTGAAATCCTCCGTAGAATTTAACCTGCTCTCTCAAAACATACTAGTCTCTAGAGACATTCGTAACCATTCATACAAGTTCATTTCTGTGCTAGTCAGGGATGTCTGCAGCCGTTAAACCCTAATTGGTCGTGAAAGCATACCGTATCTTTTGGGCAGCTCTCCAAGGGCTTCCTGGTCTGTGTATCGGAGTGAGAGATTTACCTGTATTATGTATTCTCTGAAAGCTTCATGTCTCAGCTCTGAGAACTGTCATTGCTGTAACGTTTCTTAAGTATGCCATGCGCAGTTTGGGCGTCAGTTTAAGCGCCTCTTTCCCAGGGCAGTTTGGCTCTTTGGAGAGACCAGGCAGCCAATATCCCCGTGAGGTCATTTCCCAAACATGTGATGACTCTGCTTTTTCCCATATTAGGAAATTAAGGGCTACTGGAAGCCTTGGAAGCGCTTTCAGTTTTTGTAAGGGGTCACTCTGGGCTCTGCGAGCTGCCTTCATTCCTTGGCAAGCTTCTTTCAGAGATGCTCTCCCAAATCAGGCTGTAGTGGTGGGGTGTGTGTCTAATGGGTTATTATGGGATGCAGGGAAAGCTCAATTTCTCTGCTCCAACAGTCTTGTGCCGTTCTAACTTTTAGTGCTTTAGGGGCATGCCTGCAGGAACTGCATTTCTGGAGAGAAATGCAGAGGCAGTCTGGTGGGAGTGTTCCTTCAAAAAGCCCCCATTTCCAGCTCACCCATGCTCTGACATAACACCTCCAACCTATGCAGTGAATGTTCAGATTGTGTGACTCTGCACCCACCTGATTGGGTATCTGGCATGCCAACCTCTCTGTGGTAGGGAGGAGGTAGACTCAGTTGCTTTTCTGACTAAATGGATGTCTGTCTCCATGTGGTAGAACGTGGATCAGGGCATTGTCAAAGTTGTCAGTGGAGTGGTCTTCAGAAGAAGAGGAGATTTATACCCTGCCCTTCACTTGGAATCTCAGAGCGGCTTACAAACGCCTTTCCCTTCCCTTCCCCACAACAGGCACCCTGTGAGGTAGGCGGGACTGAGAGAGCTCTTTCAAGAACTGCTCTTGAGAGAACAGCTCTGAAAGAACTTGTGACTGACCCAAGGTCACGCCAGGAGCTGCAAGTGGAGGAGTGGGGCATCAAACCCGGTTCTCCCAGATTAGAGTCCACACACTTAACCACTACACCAAACTGGCTCTCAAGATAGGGGGAGGGGCTGTGGCTCAGTGGCAGAGCACCTGCTTGGCATGCAGAAGGTCTTGGGTTTGATTCCACAGCATCTCCACTTTAAAGGGTGTGGTAGCAAGGTAATGACAAAGGCCTCCACCTGAGACTCTGGAGAGCTGCTACTGGTCTGAGTGGACAATACTGACCTTGACAGATTGACAGTCTGATTCAGTATAAGGCAGCTTTTTGTGTGCTGGCAGCCAAGGAAGGGTGAATGTAATTTTAACCCTAAGAATCAAAGTGATAACCCCAAGGTTTAACATAAGGTATATTTGTAAAGGTAAAGGGGCTGCGGTGGCTCAAGTGGTTAAGATGCTGAACTGCAGGCTGGAAGGTCGGTAGTTCGGCAGTTCAAGACCTGAGTGCTGCATGACGGAGTGAGCTCCCGTCTCTGGCCCTAGCTCCTGCCACCCTAGCAGTTCGAAAGCAGGAAATTGCAAGTAGATAAATAGGTACCACTTTGGTGGGAAGGCAACAGCCTTCCGTGTGCCTTGGCATCCAGTCATACCGGCCACATGACCACGGAAACGTCCTCGGACAGCGCTGGCTCTTCGGCTTGGAAACGGAGATGAGCACCGCACCCCTAGAGTCAGACTTGACTGACTTTCGAGCAAGGGAAACCCTTTACCTTTATATTTGCAAAATGATTGTTGTTTCTGCGTTCTGTGCACGTGGTCCACAGCGGAGACTGATTTGTTAATTACTTAGCAGAGAGATTTAGTCTGGAACGCTGCATTCAGAATCATGGGAAGAATAGGAAAGGCTGGGGCGGGGCAGGGGGCACAATGGTTCAGGAATTTTTGTCGAAGCCCTGTAAAAACGAATGGGCTCATGTTCTCACCAGAGTCCCATTCACTTCACTTTTTTGCATGGTTCCTAGTCCAGGTCTAGGACAAAGGAAGTCACTTGACCAAGGGAGTCTTGATTCTCACATTAGTTGTTCCCACATTCAGCATGCAAACGCTCACTTAAAGTAGAGAAAAGTCAGAACTTGGAATCTGTTTTAATTTATTTAAATGGCGGTTTATAGCCCTTATCGATTTTGTCTTCAATTCCTTTGATCATTTGGGAAAGTATTCTAGAACTGCTTTAAATAGGCTCTGATAGATTTATTGTTAGATAGATGACATAATTTGACTAAATATTGCTACTGGCAAGATGTATACTGGATTCTCCAAGTCTTGGTGTGAAAATATTCTAGATGGTGTTTGGTGACTTGCAACTCTTAAGCGATGAGGGAAAAACGTTTCCTGCTAACACTTTGTCATCTTTTCCTTGTGCTGAGTTTCCCTTGGCAACTGGCACACCGCAGCAGCTGGCACATGAGGGCTGTATGGGATGCATAGATGCTGCCACTATCTGTAACCTCCTCCTAGAAGCATTGTTTGTGCCCTGTACATATTATTCTGCCAAGTAATGGACTCTCCGATCTGGATTTGGTCAAATTTTTACTGTCGGACCTTGACCACTATGTTTCTAGTAGAATGGCGCTATTTGCCTTAGCATCAAAGATAATCAGCATGAGCCTAGTATTTAATGTAAAGTAGAATGAGTATAGGATTTAATGAAGTTACTGACATCTTTAGTGCCTACATTGTCCTTTTATAGTCTGATGTATTTTTTTTTACTCAGCCATGGTGTGACTTGTTATGGCCTATGGCTAAGACAATAAATCTTATCTATCTAACATGGCACACTGGGTAGGCGCTATGGGAACACATTGGTTATCCCTCAGAGGTAGCCGTCACGTGTGTTCTAAGGCCAGTCAGAACTATTATGGTTCAAGTTTTGTTACCCACAAAATTGAAGTTTTAGAACTTCTGGGTGCTTTATTCATTCATTCATTGTTGTTGTTGTTAGCCATTCAGTCGTGTCCGCGATTCTATGGGCCAGCTCTCTCCACGTTTTCCAATTTTGTACTACTGTTTCTTTGAGTCATTCCATGCTCAGGCTGGTGTCGACTTTTATGGTGTCTAGCGACCCCTTTGGCAATCCAGTTTCCTTTTGCCACTGACCAATCCAAGCATAACTGCTTTTTCTAGTAAGTTCTTTCGCATGACATGGCTGAAAGAAGTCAGTCGCAGTTTTATGATTTTTTCCTTCCAAAGACGTGTCTGGTTTTATGCGCTCCAACATTTGCTTGTTTGTCACCTTTGTTGCCCAATGAATGTGCCCGAGCCTTTCATTAGCCTTTATTTATTTATTTATTTATTTACATTATTTGCAGTCACCTTTCTCACATGGACTCAGGGCAGATGACACCGAATGAGCCAGCACTATTGACAAAAAATGGGGCATTCAATAACCAAAGCACGATTAGGATTTTAGAAGTCTGAAACCACCAGAAAGAACTGAAGCAAAGCCTTAAGCATTATTCACGTGACCCATTAAGTGGTACAGAATTTACATAAATAGGAGCCCACTTTTCAATAAGCTAGACACAGCAGTATAGACCAGGTATGTCCAACAGGTAGATCGTGATCTACCAGTAGATCATGGAGGGGTCAGAGGTAGATCCCCACTTGGTCTGGTTTGCTGGACAGGTGTTTGGGTTTTTTTTGTTATAACTCAATAAAAAATAAAAAAATGTTCGCAGTTCTTTCTGGATCTTTGTCTCTCTATTTTGTTTTTGCTTATTTTGCCTACCAGTAAATGACAGAAGGTGCATTATAAATGGGGTGCGGGGGTGCGGTGGAACCCAACTTTAGTGGGTTAAAATCTAATTTGAAACTAATTTGAAACTTTATTTTCATGGTGGTAGATCATCGGCACTTTTGGCCGGAAAAAATAGATCACTACCTGTTCGAAGTTGGACATGCCTGGTATAGACCACAGTCCTTATTTTATCCAAGCAAATTTGTACAGCCATTTTGTGGAGTGCAGCCGTATTACCTGCACAGAAGAGTCCTTTTGGATAGTTCAGTTTTGCATAGCTTGCGGACATCCACCGGAGTGTGAACTTTCCTGACCTCCTCGGGCAGGCCGTTCCACAAGGCGGGAGCCACAATGGAGAAAGGACATGTGCGGGCGGTCGTTGATTTTGCCCATTTGCGGTTTGGCACCCACAGAAGCTCCTGCTGACATGAGCGATGTTGTCATGGCAGAGCAAAGGGAGGGCATAGGTGGTTCTGCAAACAAGCGGGCCAAGCCCATGAAGAGCTTTGTATGTGACAGCCAGTACCTTAAACTGAGTTCGGCAACAGATTGGCAACCAATTGATTGTCTGCAGAATGGGAGTAATATGCATGATCCATCTAGCTCCCGTTGATAGCTGAGCCGTGGCATCCTGGACCAGTTGGAGTTTCTGAGTTGATTTTCAGGGGAGACCAGTGTACAGTGCATGGTGGTGTTCTGCTTCAAGCATTCCTACTTTACGGGCAGGAAACGGGCGTCTGCTTTAATAACATAAAATGCATCACTTATTCCCTTAATATTTAAATAGTACAAATTGGCATGTTTATGAAATGTAATAGTATAAGAAGAAGAGATTGGATTTATACCCTGCCCTTCACTACCGAAAGGTGTCTCAGAGCGGCTTACAAACTCCTTTCCCTTCCCCTCCCCACAACAGACACCCTGTGAGGTAGGTGGGGCTGAGAGAGCTCTTGACAGAAACTGCTCTTTTTCAAGAACAGCTCTTATCAGAACTACGGCTTGCCCAAGGTCATCCAGCCAGGTGCAAGTGGAGGAGCGGGGAATCAAACCCGGTTCTCCCAGATTAGAGTCCATGCACTTAACCACTACATCAAACTGGCTCTCTATAAATTACCTGTTTTCTACATGCAAAATTTCAAATATACTCAGTACTGTAGAGAGAATGGCAAACTGCTGCATCCTATGCTACTTTTTGAAAGTATCTTAGTTTTTGCCATTTGATAGGTAGGAAAAACACAGATTTTGTAGTTAAAATATATATTTAGATAGAAACCCTCACACAGAACTAATACCATATTTAGACATCAAGTTAAAATGTATAATGTTGAACTCCCAAACAGTACAATATTATACACTTAGCATATCAATTGTGGATAGCATTAGTCACATTTAGACAATGTATTGTATATATAATCTGTGGTGTACACACCATTCTCTGATGCTGTAGATTGTCATACATATTTTTCATATTATACATTTTGAGTGAGTAAACTGCCTTTAAAGAAAGAATATGTCATAAGAATCTCTTTCCAAGCTCCCCAGAATTTCTGGGTTTTCCATGGAGAAGAAACTTATGGAGGTGGGAAGCGTTTTTGAGTTTCTGTGCCGCCCCCCTTCGTATCTCTATGCCAGTGTGGTTGTAAGGACACGATTACAGAATTGCAAAGTTATTTGTCCAGTGAAGTGCCGCAGATGTGATAGGTGATAATGGAGCCACTTAAAGTCAATCTGCACGCAGTTGGCCAGTCAAATATTTGGTCAGGTACTTAGAACATTAATTTAGTAGAACTGTGAAACTTAGACAAGTTTAACCTGATTCCAAATCCCATGTTAACAGCTGTGAAACAATAGCTTTCTAAGTGGCTGTAATTATAGGTAATAATATAACAAAAACTTCAGAACTGTTGGCTTAGAGCATTTTGTTTGGGTTTCTTTAGTTGTGTATCACCAGCTTGTGGATTCTCCTTTGATAATTTGGTGCATGTTCTAGTGACATCTAAATTAGGTTACTGCAACACACGGTGTGTGGGGCTGCCCTTGAAGACTGTCCAGACGCTTCAGTTGGTAGAGAATGCTGCAGCCAGATGGTGACTGGGAGTGGGTCATAGGGACCATATCACTTCAGTCTTGGTTTATCAGCACTGGCTCCCAGTTTGTTTCCAGGCCAATTCTGTTTTTAATCGTTAGCCAATTTGGGCAGAAAATCCAGATACAAATTTTGTAAATAAGATAATTACTGCACATGCTTAGAATAAACAAATTAAACCTAAGGTGTAGAGTTTCACAGTGGAATTCTCTAGTGCTTGTGGAGTCTGGCCTTCACTTCAGTGGGTGGGATTCTGTGTCACTGGCATACAGCACGAAATGGAGGTTTGTCTCAAAATAACACTGGAAGAGTTCAGAACTTGGCATTTCATATGCTCCACTGCTCTCATTGTTGGACACAGTCATTGTTTGGGCGATTGAAACAGCAATTTCACACGCCTTGATTATTTTTCTGGTACCTTTCCCTGATGCGTTCCTATTTTGGGGACAGCTTTTAAAATTACCGAAGCTTCTATCAGGTATTTATCCTTTCTTGCGGGTCTCTGGAAGTTGGCTAGTGTCTGGTACAAGCAAGAAGCCACACCTTGTTTCTAGGACTGGCACACTTATGCAACTTATAGTGCACATTTTGCATTTTACACAACACAGCGCTGTTAAGACCAGACAGATATTCTTGTAGTATATCAGTTTTACTGGTTTAAAACAACCCGCATCCTTTTTGGGATTTGAAGCAATTCAAGGCAGGCCACGCCATAGTAAATTGATACAGCAGGTGGAAAATTGGCTCTGCAATGTGTCATATAGAGGCATGCATGTGCATATAAGACTAAGAAGATCCCTGCTGGATCAGACCTGTGGTCCATCCAGTCCAGCATCCTGTCTCACGCAGTGGCCAACTGGTTCCTCTGGAGGGCCAACAACAGGGCAGAGAGGGTGAGGCCTTCATAAGAACAACAGAAGCGCCCTGCTGGATAAGACCACTGGTCCATCCAGTCCAGCATCCTGTCTCACGCAGTGGCCAACTGGTTCCTCTGGAGGGCCAACAACAGGGCAGAGAGGGTGAGGCCTTCATAAGAACAACAGAAGCGCCCTGCTGGATAAGACCACTGGTCCATCCAGTCCAGCATCCTGTCTCACGCAGTGGCCAACTGGTTCCTCTGGAGGGCCAACAACAGGGCAGAGAGGGTGAGGCCTTCATAAGAACAACAGAAGCGCCCTGCTGGATAAGACCACTGGTCCATCCAGTCCAGCATCCTGTCTCACACAGCGGGCACTCAGTTCCTTTGGACAGCCAACAACAGGGCATAGAGGCTGATGTTGCCCCCTGGCTATGGGATTCAGAGGTTTAGTGCCTCTGAATGTGGAGGTTCCCTGCAGTCACCATGGTAGGTAGCCATGGATAGATTCATGGAGGATAAGTCTATCGAATCCCCCTTTAAAGCTGTTTATTCCTGTGGCCATCACGACATCCCTTGGCAGCGAATTCCACATTTTCATCACTCTCTGTGTATAGTAGTGTTTTCTTATGCATGCTTAGGTTGCAGCTCTCGGTGTGAGAACAGCATTGTTAGGAGTACTCTTCCTGTTTTCCTCAGTGCAGTATTTGGCATTTGCACACAACTATAGCTAAGGTAAAACTTGAGTGCCGAAACATTTTGCTGATGCCATGTTGCCGTCTCTTATCGCACGGCAGATATTGGCTACGCCTCTCCCTGACTGATGGAGCAGAAATTATTTTTTTCAGTGGCATGTCCTTATTTCACACCAGTCCCTGTTTGCCGATCTGTATGGAGGCCCTGCGGTAGCCCAGCCAAAAGAAGCTTTCACAACAGTCCTAAATTAACTCTTGATGCTAGGAGAAGCCGTAGCTCTTGGGATGGGATTGGGAAGGCCTGGGTCTTGTTGCTCGCTAGCCGAGCGAGCAGCTGCCTCTGGTTTCCCCGGATACCAGGAACAGGATAGTTCAACGCTTGCCTATTGTGGAATATTCCGAACAAGACTTGCTGACAGAACGCATTTAATTCAAACCCTTGCCTAATCCGCCGCGAGTTGCCCTCTGCAGCCCTCCCTCTTTTGAAAATGCCTGCTGCTAAGGGTTGAGATTAGCTCGCTGAACAAAAAAACCCCGGAGAGCCTCAAGCCTCCAAGTGACTTCAAGAGCTATAGTGGTATGCCAGTGTGCAGTCTAGAGAGAGAAAGGTACATGCTTCAAGACTGAATGAAAGAGGCCCGACGTGTTGCATAAGGCTTTGTGCGCTGCTGTCTGTATGTACGGATTGCCGCAAAAATGTGGGTGAGGCTTCTTGTACAGCTGTGTGCTAAAGTAGAGTGGTTCTTGCTCCCGTGACCTTTGAATCGTAAAGGGCAGGTGCAGGAGGAATACGGACCCCTGGCCCTGCTTAAGGAACTTGGGCTGTGCCGTTGCGCAACCTCCCCCCCTCCCCCAGTTCTTCCTCTCCAGGGGTTATATCGGCACTAATGTTAACTCAATAAAGGAAGCCATGGCCTTCAGTTTGCCAGCCCCTGAGCATGGCTGTCAAGGAGAGAATGTTGTGGAGGTTATTAATTCACAGGGTCGTCATAGGTTGGAAGTGACTTGAATACATATGTCACGGCTCAGGTAGGGTGTCACCTGACGCTGCCACCACTCTGGATTTAGGATCCCTTGAGAAGGCCCAGAGCACCCTCCCAAGACCTTCAGACCTCCCTTTTGTCCGAATCATAGGCGTGAGGACCAGGCAGAGTGAACAATGAAAATGGTTTATTTTATAGGTCAAACAAACAAGGTGCAAGAATAATTACCGTAAGTGAGCGAAAAGAAAAGAAATCAAATGCCCTCACGCGTCTAAATATACTGTCCCTAGCTCACTATCTCAAGTGGCCTTAGACTACTCACCCTTCCCTTAGGATGAGGGTTTCTTCCCCACAGCAGCCTCCCACCTGGCCCTGTTCCCTGGGAAGAAGAACAGCTTCTCTTGCACCAGTTCTTTTATTATAAGTCCCCTTTCTCTGTGATGGGCTAATTTTCGCTCCAAAACCTCTCAGGGGCTTCTGGGGGTTGTAGGCCTGGCCTCCTCCCACTGCTACACAGGCTCCCTGGGCCTGCTAGGCCCTACTGGCACAGCCCAGATCATAACAGCACATAACACACACTGTGTTAACCATGGCTGGTTCCTAACCAGGGCCCGGAAACAGTTTAACCTCTAGTTGAGTGTTCTAGTTTGTAACAAGCCTTGGTTAGTGTCTGCTCCCTGTTAAAGGCTCAGAGGAAAGGGGAGCATCGTGTGATCCCATCACCCTGTCTCTCTCAAGGGTCACGCTCGAGGGGCCAAGAAGCAGTGTTTGCACCATTCCCTGGCGGTGGCTTGTTTACCAGTGTGTATCAAGGAAGAGCTGTGACCTGGCTGGCTCGATCTGGTCCGATCTCAGAAGCTAAGCAGGATCGGTCCACCCGTTAGTATTTGGATGGGAGACCACCGAGGAATTCTTAGGCAGGCAATGGCAAACCGCCTCTGAACATCTCTTGTCTTGAGAACTCTTAAGAAGTTGCCGTAAGTCAGCTATCAAGGGAGAGGTGCTAAAAGGCCTAATTTGCAGCTTGACCCTGAGAGTAAGAAATGAGTTGGTAAAGGTGTGTATTGTGCAAGTCAGAAGCAGCAAAGTGACGGATCTTAGGGTAGGCTGCTGCTTTTCTACCTTCACCACCTTGGGCCTGCAGCGTTTTGCTGGCCTCTGAAGCCGCCCCTGTGCAAATGAGGCTCTCCTCGTTCGGCGGCTGCACGTGCAAATCTACACACCAGGTCCAGAGTAGGTTGGGTGCTTCTTGAGGTTGAATTTTGCGGAGAGCTGTGCTGTGTGCATGATTGCATGACATGTGGCTGTAACCTCCGTTCAGAAAACGCATTCTGGGATTCCGGGATTCCGAAGTAGTGATGGCCTTGCACAACCGACCTTTGGATAACCCCCCATATAATTTTCTAGTGATGGGGTCTGTATTGTTTGTCATCTGCCTTTCTTTTTGGGGCTCATGGCGGATGAGACAGAGTGAGTCTACAGTGAACAGGATTTGACATTCAGTAAGCAATGCGATAGGTTAGAGTTGTAGAACCAACCAAAAGCGTAAAGGCAGAACTCAAGCAAAGCACATGGCACGTTAAATGATGCAGAAATTACATAGTAGGATCCTGCTTACAGCAAGCTACATGCAGTAGTATAGACCACGATCCCTAATAATTTATCCAAGTAACTTCTGAACAATTTTGTACATTGCAGCCCTGTTGCCTGTAAGGAAGTCACAACTGCCAGTACTAAACCTGTATTATTTTATTTATTTATTTATTTATTTTAAGTATTTTTACCCCGCTCTCCCCGCAAGCGGGCTCAGGGCGGCTTCCAAGGGGCATAGCCCAGACTTATTGCAAAGCTTTAAGCCGTAACTGAGTGTGAGCGAGTTCCCAGTTCAGATTTAACCTTGAATGTGAGTTAACACTGGGAAGTCTTAATGTGCCACTGTATCTCAGTGTCTGCATCTGTGACATGAGGATAATGCTGACATACCTTACAAGGCTGTTGTAAGTGTAGCTGCAGATATATGTAAAGCACTCCGCGAATGCTGTAAAAGGTGTTTCCAAAGTGTTTTGGGTTTAATGGGAAAAGGGAGGAATTGTTGGTGACAAAAATGTAGAACACAGGTGTCAAACATGTGGCCCAGGGGCCGGATGAGGCCCCCGGAGGACTTCCATAAGGCCCGCAGTGGAACTGGCCATCTCCTGCTTCCATTTCTGCTGTTGTTGCTGCTGCAACATAGATTGCTTCACCAGACTCTCTTAATCACTCAGCCATTTCATGTTTTAACCTGGGTCCTAGACTCAGGACTCTGAGCATGAGATTTCTGTGGTGAATATCAATAAATCAAAAGTAGGTTTGCAGCTTACAGAACTAATGTCTTAAGCATGTTTTTATTTTAAGTAAAAAAAACCCTTTGTGTTTGTGTCCTTTATAAAGTTTATATCTCCGCTACCTGGCATTCCATTTCATCACATGCAGAGCCCCGGCCCAACCAGGTCTCATTTATGTCAGATCTGGTCCTCATAACAAATGAGTTCGACACCCCTAATGTAGAATGTACGTTATTACAGTGAACCTTTAGGAGAATTGTTAATTACACTGACTTCTGCCCACTTGGATCTAACTCTGTGCACTACAGAATCTCTGAGGTTCCCTCTCTTTAGGTCCTGAGAGAAGTAGACAGTGCCAGAGCATCAGATTGGAACAAAAGGATGACTTAGGACAGTGATGGCGAACCTTTTAGAGACCGAGTTCCCAAACTGTGACCCAAGACCCACTTATTTATCGCAAAGTGCCAACACGGCAATTTAACCCGAATACTGAGGTTTTATTAAAAAAAACAAACTCATACATTAACTTAAGATGATCCAAACAAAGTAAGGAAAGCAATCCCAAATGCTTTCATTTACTTAAAACTATTTGGCAGAGAATTCGACACTTGAATGATGGTCTGGGCCTGGCTGGGGCGATGGCACGCGTGCCCACAGAGAGGGCTCTGAGTGCCGCCTCTGGCACCCGTGCCATAGGTTCGCCACCACTGACTTAGGAAAAGCCACGCTGAGTATCTATCAAAACGGAACATTGAGGGTTTCATATATTTTGTTATTAAGAGCAATAGTAATAAACCTTCCTCTGTATTTCAGTCTTTGATGCCACTCTGTCTTGTTTTCTTATGAGGCTAAGTGAGCTGTGGGGGCTTTTGTAAAAACTACTTATTGCTACAACACATGAGCATTTTCTTGTGTGCAGGTTACGGACACTTGATTCATGCTTACCTAATTGACACTGCTGGTGCCCCAAAAGTGCAGCTAATCTGCTTTGAAGAGGGGATGAGTGGTAGAAATCGGTTATAAAGCCCCCTTGGGAAGCTTTCATGTGCCCTGCAGTGTGAAGTGTGGTTGCAATCCAGGGTTACTTAAAAAAAAAAAGGAACTGAAAAGAGAATCCTGTTCGTTTTCTGACCAATACACTGAGGTGCTTGGGTGTAGGGGTGTGCAAAGAAAAAAAATCCAGCCCGATTTGGATTTGGCCCAATTGAGCAGAATCAATTTCAGCCCGCAGAAAGACTCCCGCATGTCAATTTTGGCAGTAGGAGCCAGCCCAATGTCAATTTCGCCCCCCCCCCATTATATCCTATGGACCGTTGAAGTCAATGGTGAAAACATAGGGTTTATTCTGGGGGCTGGAGGGGAGGGGGTTTGAGGGAGAGGCTCCAAACTCGCAGGGTAGCTGCTGGAGCCTCTCCTCAAGGTACCCACCAAGTTTCAAGAACATTGGACCAGGGGGTCCAAATCTACGGGCCCCCAAACAGGTTGCCCCCATCCCCTCCATTGTTCTCTACCGCTCCTTGATGGTACCTCTTCCCTTGCCTTCTCTGGTTGTATGTTTGGCCCAGTCCCTCCCCAGCTGCTGTCAGTGCTCAGGTTTTTGTAATTAGTCGCATTAAAATTAGTCCCATGAAAGATGCAGTGGTCAGCAAGAACAGGAAAACGGTATGGAGCCGAAACGTGGAGGTGTTTGCCAAGAATGGGGGAGGGGAGCTAGTTGCTGCTGGAGGATGTGGAATGGAGGATGGTGCCTTCTCTCTCCCTAGGACTAGATACCTGCCTTGTGCCTCTCTCTCTCTGTGTTTTTAAATACCTCTAATTTCCTTTTCATTGATCCCTACCTCTTCAGATATGGAGTGGAAAAAGGCTAAAGCGTTGTGCTTTCCCAACAGTGGCACTCTTCCTGCGTGAGATTTAGAATTTGCAAAGTGCTTTGTCAGTCTCATTATGTCGCAAACCCGGGATGGAAAGTCTTGGTCTGGAGATCACGGGTGTCTGAACTAGGATGTGCCCTTGATTCTCCCAGCTCAAAGCTGAATATACTGGCAAGGGAGTGTGCCCTTGGAAATCCCTGTGATGAAATTTACGAGCCCCTCCCTGCAGCCCAGAGCCGGTGTTCTTGGATTTCTGTTTTGAAAGATTGCTTCTCCCCCCCCCATCCCTACCATTCTGACCTTGTAATCTCTTAACCTCTTCAACCAGTTGGTTTTAATATGGAAGAACTGGTTTCCTTTGTTGTCAGTGTATAATATGCCATGTTAAGAACATAAGATACGCCAGTGTTGGATCAGGCCAGTGGCCCATCCAGTCCAACACTCTGTCACACAGTGGCCAAAAATACCAGGTGCCATCAGGAGGTCCACCAGTGGGGCCGGGACATTCCCACCGTTGTCCCCCTGTTGTTCCCATCATATATGAACTTTTGAGCACACCCCTCTCCGGATTACTGTGCCTAAGGAGAGAAATTCTGAAATAAGTAGCTTGTTAGATACAAGTTCAAAGTTACTTGAGAGCCTGAGACATTAGGGTAAGAAAGGATGCCTGGATGTGGCTTGTAGACGCTGTTCATCTTTCAGGCTGGTCTCTTTTTCAGTTTTTATGGTACCAGTGAAGGAGAAATATTTTCCCCACTGGTTTGCTGAGGGCTCGTGTTTTTCCTTGTCTCGATCTCTGCAGCGCATCTGAGTTTAACCAGTCACAGTTTCTGGCTGCAAAGCTATTTTGAGTCTCGCTGGCAGAGTGGTGGGCCCAAGCCAGGCTCCCGTGGGAGGGCCCTTACAAACGCAGCAGACGCCCACACGGGTCACTGATAAACAAGCAGATGTAACAGTGCCGTGAGCTGTCAGTACAGACGACCTGCGGTTTCGTTTTCCAGAACGAAATGCCCTTTTGTTTTTTTACAAGAGTGCTTTATTTGGCTGTTAAAGCAACACATCAAAAAAGAAAGGTAGCCCGACCCAGTTTTCCTTGAGAAATAGGGTGGGGACTGAGGCTCCTGAAGCAGAAGGCTTCCTTCCTGATCCTATAAATGGGTGTGTGTAGAGAGCGATCAAGTTGCACCCAACTTTCGATGATCCCGTAGGGTTTTCAAGGCAAGTCATTAAGCGGAGGTTGGTTGCCGTTGCCTTCCTCTGCAAAGTCTTTCTCGGTAGTCCCCCATCCCCATACTGGTTCTGCTGAGCTTCTGAGGTCTGATGGGATCGGGCTATACTATACTGTTCCACATCACCGATCCTGTAAATGGGGACGTGGAATTCCTTCGGTGATGAGGAGGCACATTTGGAACCTGTACAGAGGCTAGAGAAGTGAAATTACAGTGTAGTGGCTGATGTTGGAGGGTCTGATTTCTTATATTGGCTTCTGACCTCTAGATTGACTGACGTAATCCTTGTTCCTATAGAACGAAGTAGAAGTGTGTAGATGATTTGTGGAGGAGGGAGGGATGTGCACAAGTATGTAGAAGATTTGTGGAGGGGGGGGATGTGCACAATGCCGCATTTGCCCAACTTGTGCAATGTGGCAGTCACCAGCTCCCAGTTGTACCCTTCTATGTTACTGTTAAGAAACGGCTGTGTTTTCCAGTGCAGAACAAGGAGGAGAAACTTCTAGCCCTATAATCTTCTGCTTTCAACATTGCTTAGATGACCAAAATTATATACATTAAACATTATACAGATACTGTGATCGAATAAAATCCAGTTTTAACCTCTGGCACAACATCTGCAGACGCGAGTGGAGTTGGTGTAGCGAACTTGAAATGGAAGTTTCTGGAAAAGGAAAGAGGGGATTTGGAACAGTTGAGCCTTCGTGGAAAGGGCTGCATCGTGTCCACGTGGTGTATGGAAGGAATGCAGGATTGTGCAGTGTTGGAGTAACAGACTGAGGCTGCGTTCAGATATTGGAGCTTGCTTGTGCCCCCCCCCGCCCCGCCCCCACGTGTGCAGTATGAATGAAGAATTCCAGGTTTGGGGGAATTGCCATGATGCCTGAATATATTGGCATGGGAAAATGGGTGTTTCTTCCCCGAAAGCCCCGGTTTGTGGGTCAGAAATGCCAGTTCTCCAAAGGGCACTGCCTGCACACAGGCGTCATGGTGCACTGGATTCCAGGCTTCTGAAACCCAGAGGCCTTAAAGTCTGTGCGCAAGGAGAGGAGGGGAAAGGAGCGTGAGAGAGCAAGAACAAGCTGCATTCATGGCTTTACAAGACAAACCACCCCCGTGATCTTCAAATGCCACCTGAAGGTCCTGGGATTTTTGGAACTGGGGTCTCTTGGTAGCTGAAGGAAAAGGAAGGCTGAAGTGGTTGGTCCCACATGGAAATGCGTGCAACAGGATTGCTGGCAAGAAGGGCCCCGTCTTCACCTTTGTGCTAAGGAGAGGCTTACTTCCTGAGAAGCTACGCTGTCTACATGCAAGGAGTTCTGGTTGCAGCAAACAGTCAGAAAGAATGCAGGAGGGTTTCTGCATGGCTAGAATAATAACGGGCTTTGGTGGCTCAGTGGTTAAGACGCTGAACTGCAGACCGGAAGGTCGGTAGTTTTATTTATTTATTTTATTATTTCAGTTTGTATCCTGCCTTGCCACAGAACTGGCTCGAGGCGGCTAACAACATTAAAAACACTTAAGACAATAAATGCATTAAAATACAATGGAGAATAAATATAACTGCCTAAGCAACTAAACAGTACTGATGATAATGATGATGATGGCGGTGTGCAATATACAAGCAGCAGCAATAACCAGCCAATGTTTCGTGCGGGCCGAGATGTATTCTGGCGGCGCTTTCGCCAGTGGCCCATTCATCAGTGGCGGCTCCTAATCAAAGGCCTGGTGGAAGAGCTCCGTTTTGCAGGCCCTGTGGAACTGTAAAAGGTCCTGCAGGGCCCTGATGTTATCTGGGAGCTCATTCCACCAGCGTGGAGCCGCCACTGAAAAGGCTCTAGTAGCAACCAACTTGATGTCTCTCGGGCCAGGAAGTGTCAGGCGATTCTGTGTTCCTGACCTCAGTGCTCTCTGGGGCACTTGTGGGGAAAGACTGTCCTTCAAGTAGGCAGGCCCCTGGGCCCTGACCATATGGGGCTTTAAAGGTCAAAACCAGCACCTTGAAATGGATCCAGCAAGCTATTGGCAGCCAGTGCAGTGTCTTCAGCGCAGGGTGGATGTGGTCTCGTATAGAGAGGCCCATCAGCAGCCTGGCTGCCGCATTTTGCACTAGCTGCAGCTTCCGGATCTGAGACAAGGGCAGCCCCATGTAGAGAGTGTTGCAGTAGTCTAATGTCGAGGTGACCATAGCATGAATCACTGTTCCCAGATCATCGTGTTCGAGGAAGGGAATCAACTGCCTGATCAGCCACAGACGATAAAAGGCTGCCTTGGCAGTAGCTGCTACCTGGGCCTCCATTGTTAAGGCGGCATCCAGGAGCACTCCCAAGTTCCTAACCCTCGGTGCTGGCACCAATGGGGCCCCATTGAAGGTCTGTAGTTGGATCCCTACTCCCGGTCCACTCTGACTCAGGCACAGGACC
>NW_015177067.1:299009-301253 GCF_001447785.1 Gekko japonicus
AGGAGGTCCACCAGTGCAGCCAGGACATTAGAAGCCCTCCCACTGTTGACCCCCCCCCCAAGCGCCAAGAAGACAGAGCATCACTTGCCCCAGAGCCCCTATCTATACCTTGTGGCTAATAGCCACTGATAGACCTCTGCTCCATATGCTTATCTAATTCCCTCTTGAAGCCGTCCATGCTTGTAGCCGCTGCCACCTCCTGTGGCAGTGAATTCCATGTGTTCATCGCTCTTTGGGTGAAGAAGTACTTCCTTTTATCCGTTCTAACCCGACCGCTCAGCAATTTCATGGAGTGCCCACAAGGAGTTCTTGTCTTGTGAGAAAGGGAGAAAAGTACCTCTTTCTTCTTCAGACAGAGCTGGCTCTTTGGCTTGGAAATGGAGATGAGCACTGCACCCTAGAGTCTGATTCGACTGGCTTTCGAGCAAGGGAAGCCTTTACCTTTACTGGAATAACACTGTCCTACAAGGACTGTACCACATGCTTACTTTTTGCGTCTCCGCATGCAGGAGTACTAGGAAAATACATGTGTAAAAAAGCTGCCATGCTTAAGGAATCCAGGATATGCATGCTGCGTCTCCTGAATTACCAAGATCCCACTGTTTGTAGCCAAGAAATAAGGCAATATTCTTGAATGCTGGCTTTATCCCTCTCTGCTCAGTGGCTTGTTCAGTTTGGCTGTTCGGTCTTTATTAGTTCTAAGCGGCTGTATTTTTTTAAAAAACCCACCTTCCTGATCATTTGAAGCAGGACTGTAAGGGCTGAGTCTGAAGCACAGAAAACCGAAGCATTGCTCTGTACCCTGGAAGTAACTTAAAATAGTACAATCTCCTGCAGCTTAGTCCCTTTAAAGAGAGCTTGAGAAGAGAGGAGGTAGTAAGCTGCTCTTTCAGTGCAGGAGAGGGGGAGTTTCACCTGCAGTTGTCATTTTAAAACCGCTGCTGAGGTGTGCATAGTACTTAGCGCAGATGTCGTTGCTCTCTAGAGCAGCCATGCCCAACGTTTTCGGAATGGTGACACACAGTCCAAATTTACTTGGTTTGGTGACCGTTCCAGAGCTGCCCAAAGGTATTTTGGTGCCCTGGGGAAACGATAATGATAGAACCCATCTAGTTCAGCATTCCATTGTCTACGGTGGCTAACCAGATGCTTTTGAGAAACCAACCTTGTACAAAGGGCAAAACTGCCCCCCCTCGCGCTACGAACCCCAAGCCATTCCAACATGCACAAGCCATTCCAACATGCACAACCATTGCATATGGAGGTTACATTCCAGTCTTTGACCACCCTCTCCTTCTCCATTATTTCCTCTAACCCCCCCCCCCCCAAGATTTTTACTCACTCTAGTGACCACCATAAGAACATAAGAGAAGCCAATGTTGGATCAGGCCAATGACCCATCCAGTCCAACACTCTGTCACACAGGTGCCAAAAATACCAGGTGCCATCAGGAGGTCCAGCCGTGGGGCCAGGACACTAGAAGCCCTCCCACTGTTGCCCCCCACCCCCAAGCACCAAGAATACAGAGCATCCCTTGCCCCATACCGAGAGTTCCTATCTATCCCTTGTGGCTAATAGCCACTGATGGACCTCTGCTCTATATGCGTCCATGCTTGTAGCCACCGCCACCTCCTGTGGCAGTGAATTCCATGTATTAATCACTCTTTGGGTGAAGAAGGACTTCCTTTTATCCGTTCTAACCCAACTGCTTAGCAATCTCATGGAGTGCCCATGAGTTCTTGTATTGTAAGAAAGGAAGAAAAGACACACTTCTCTTGATCAACATATACATGCAGTGAAGGGGAAAAAAATGGAAGATACTGTTTCCAGGGTCAGGTCTTGGTTTCCAAGATCCAAAAGAGAGCAGTGGAAAGGGCGGGGGGGGGGAGCCACTGGTGAGGGCTGGCCAGCGACGCACTTGGCAGAGGCTTCACACCCCGCTTTTGGGTCCTGACCCACAGGTTGGTAAACATTGCTCTGGAAGACTTGGTAGTTACAAAATGGAATCCTCCTTCCTCCTCCTCTTCCTCCTCCTCTTCTGTGGATAGTTTAAAGTAGGGATCAGGAGAAGGATCAAGAGGACTCGGGAAATCACCACGCTCCTAGTGCATTGGAGAGCTTAATATTGGCTTCCTTGTGGCGATACCATAATCTTTTTTTTAATGGCTGAGATTTAAATGGGTGGGGGTCCCTTTCTTGTGGCAGCTTCGCTGTAAAAAAATCTGGTGTGGAAGAGGAAATATG
>NW_015177067.1:301305-307622 GCF_001447785.1 Gekko japonicus
ACCGAATCTGACAAGTCCAGGCTCCTGGTATTTCTGGCCACTGTGTGACCGTGTGTTGGACTGGATGGGCCATCGGCCTGATCCAAGATTGGCTTCTCTTGTGTTCTTATGACTCTCCTCTGAAATCTTTTGGTCCTTCTGCACAATTAATTTTGTTGGCCTATTGTGCCAATCAACACTTGACCCTCCAGAAGTGATGGTGGGCACTGGCTTAGATGGCTTGAAGGGGGGATCGGCAAGGTCATGGAAGAATGGGTGGATTGTTGTTGTTGTTGCTCAGTTGCACAGTCGAGTCCGACTCTTCGCAACCCCATGGACAAGATCTCGCCAGGCCCTCCTGTTTTCTGCCATCCTCTGAAGTTTGCTCAATTTCATGTTCATTGCATCTATGACACTGTCTAACCCTCTCATCCTTTGCCGTCCCCGTCTTCTTTGACCTTCAGTCTTTCCCAGCATCAGGGTCTTCTCCAGTGAGTGCTCCCTTCTCATTGGGTGGCCAAAGTATTTGAGCTTCAGTTTCATTATCTGGCCTTCCAGGGAACAGTCAGGGTTGATTTCTTTTAGGATTGACTGATTTGATCTTCTTGCAGTCCAAGGGACTCTCAAGAGTCTTCTCCGGCACCATACTGCAAAAGAATCTATTCTTCGGCGCTCGGCCTTCTTTATAGTCCATCTCTCACGGCCATACATGACTACTGGGAATACCATTGCTTTGACCATGGGGACTTTTGTTGGCAGGGTGATGTCTCTACTTTGGGTGGATAGCGGCTGTCAAATTGAACCTTCAGTTTATGAAGCTTATGGGGCCGTGGCTCAGGGGTGGAGGATCTGCTTGGCATGCAGAAGGATCACAGCTTCAATCCCCAGCATCTCTACTTCAAAGGACTAGGTAGTAGGTGATGTGGAAAACCTGTACCCGAGACCCTGGAGAGCCCACCTGAGTAAACAATGCTGACTTTGATAGACCAATGTTCTGATTCAGTCTAAGACAGCTTCGTGTCTTCATACCTTACGAAGCAATATACCAGGTGTTGTCCCTACGTGTGGATTTACCAGAAGCACTTAGCTGGCTGTTTTGGAAATACCATGCTGGACTTCGTGGACCTGGGTTCTACTTCTGAATAGCCGTTAGCGTTGTAATCATTTGTGTTGGATGCTGGGCACCTCCAAGCCTAAAAACCTAGTAGGTTTTACTGAGAAGCTTGAGGCTTGGTTCGACGAGCAGAGACCAAAGAGTTGCGCGGTCAGGAAATTCTTAGCTGGTGGTGATCAGGCATGCATATGTTGCCCAGTTGCGGTTGCGCAGTTCTTTGACTGTGGACCTCCAGCCACTGACCCTGGGCGCCCAGGTGGTTTTCTCTTGTCCTCTGAATCCTAGAGCCATTAGCAAATGTAGAAATTGAATGGAAGAGTCTTTTGTGGTAGCATCTTTGCTATGAGGAAAGGCTGAAGAGTCTGACTCTTTTCAGTTTATAAAAGAGACAACTAAGGGGGGGACATGACAGAGGCGGTGTTCCCTCTAAGCTGAGTTAGTGTGAGGTAGGTCACAGTTCTTTAGCCTCCGGCTCACACTTAGCTCAGGAAGGATGGCTCCAGAGCAAACTAATTTATGCAGTAGCCAAATCGCTGGCTCACAACTTTAATGCCAGTAGCTCACAAAGCAGGATTTTTGCTCACAAGACTCCACAGCTTAGAGGGAGCGTTGGACAGAGGTTTATGAAAGTATGCAAGGGGTGGAGGGAATGGACAAAGAGGCATTTTTCTCCCTCTCCCAAAATACTGAACCTCGATGGCATCCAATGGAACTGGTGGATAGTAGGTTTAGGACAGACAAAAGGAAATACCACTTTACACAGAGAGTGATTAAAATGTGGAAATCACTGCCAGAGGATGCACAGATGGCCACAGGAATAAACAGTTTTTAAAAGGGCTTAGATAGATCCATGGTGGATAAGTCTATCAGTGGCTACTAGCCAATGGTGACTGAATCCCAGAGCCAGGAGGCAACATCAGGGGATCTATGCCTTGTTCTTGGCCCTCCAGAAGACAGGACGCTGGACTAGATGGACCACTGGTCTGATCCAGCTGGGCTCTTCTTATATTCAAACCTCCCCGACAGGGGAAGGGGGTAGACATTTCTTGGCATAGGACAGGGCTTCCCGTTCATTACAACTTTTAATAACAAGCCACTGGTGCGCACAAGACACTAAAAACAATATGAAATGCATCAAATATAGCCTTGGCTCACATTCGTACAAAGACAAATTTCTCATAGCGAGCCCCTTGGGTTCTTGCATTGCTTCCTAAGCTTTGCTTTGTAAACTTGCCCCAGTCTGTGTGTGCCGTCTCTCCATACTCTAGGGCAGTGATGGCAAACCTTTTAGCGACCGAGTGCCCAAACTGCGACCCAAAACCCACTTATTTATCGCAAAGTGCCGACACGGCAATTTAACCTGAATACTGAGGTTTTACTTTAGAAAAAATAACTCATACATTAACTTAAGATGATCCAAACAAAGTAAGGAAAGCAATCCCAAATGCTTTCATTTACTTAAAATTATTTGGCAGAGAATTCGACACTTTAATGATGGTCTGGGCCTGGCTGGGGCGATGGCATGTGTGCCCACTGAGAGGGCTCTGAGTGCCGCCTCTGGCACCTGTGCCATAGGTTCGCCACCACTGCTCTAGGGTGTCATTGGTAAGGGGTCTTTCCTAGGAATGGTCTTATTCCCCCAAGTGTTTAACAGTTTTATAAGAGCTCACACAAGTTGTGTTTGGGATGTATTCCGAATTTCAGTGTCTCGTGGGGTAGTGATATGTAGTCCCTCCGCAAAAGTGTGTTTGGCTGCTGTGTTTCAAAAACACTCAGGTCCTGTTTCCACCACCCAATGCTTGGATCCTTTCATGTGAGGTGGAATGTTTCTTTTTGTTTAGATCTCCCCCTCTTGACTCTTTGACCTTTACTAGCTCTGTGAAATGTTGTTGGGTCACCTTTCTGTGAAAAGAGAAAATGGCTGTAGCTCCCCAGAGCATATAATAGCGCTTCCCTGGAGCAGTGTTTATTCTGGGGGGGGGGGAATGAAATGAAACTTTAAAAACCCAATTAACACACACACACACACACACACACACCAGCATTCCCTTGTTTGGGGCAAAAAGCGCAACACCCAAGTAGCAAAACCAACAGGCGCCCGTGGAATAATTTTATGCTACAGATTATTTTATTTTATTTATGTTTATTTTTGTATTTCTACCCCGCCCTCAGGGCGGCTTACAGGAGGGCAAGATATGCCCATACATAAAAACAGGATGAAAATAGTAAAAACCAACACATTTAAACAAGATGGTCATTCATTAGAAGTAGGTGGTTTTTCATGGGGTAGGTAGTGTCCAGTAGATGTTAAACTGTCCAGTCCAGCGGTACCAGCCCAGCGCTGTATTGTGGCCAGATCTTCCGTAGGGCCGTCTCCTTGCTCCATTTGTTACCAACGCCGTTGGTAGTGGTGGTAGTGGCGGCTCCTGCATACAAGCCTAGCGGAAGAGCTCCGTCTTGCAGAAAAGAAACAAAGTGGTTATACTTTGGGGACATTATGCAGGTGACAGCATCCTCAAATGGGGGGGGGAAGCTGTGGGGCCACACGTCTCTGTGCCAAAATAAGCGCAGCTGGCGAGGAAATCCCTTCCAGAACTTGGTGAACCGTCTTAATGCCGGCGTTTTGAAGGGGGACTCGGCAAGGATCCTCCAAGACCGGAGAGCTCACATGGGGTGAGCGATGTGCCTCACTTGGAAGGCATTTAACATGGCATATGGGGTGCCCTACGAAGCTGGTGGAGAGAAGGGGGGATTGATCTAAAGGGGGGCAAGGCAGGGGCAAGCACAGTGGCCAAAGGGGGGAGCAAAGTAAGCTGTAGGGTGGAGCAGAGGTCCGGGAGGGACAGCGGATGGGGCACAGTTAAGGAAGGGGCCTGGGAAAGGAACTCCCGTGAGCTGCAGAAAGCGAAGAAGCTGTATTGGGGAGCTAGAAGGCGAGCGAACAAGAAGCCGTGGGGCGGCTATGGGCCCGGAAGCCCAGATGGTTGGCAGAATGAACATAAGAACATAAGAGACGCCAAAGGCCCATCCAGTCCAACACACTGTATCACACAGTGGCCAAAAACACCAGGTGCCCTCAGGAGGTCCACCAGTGGGAAGCCCAGTGACATTGCCTGACATCCCAAACCGTGGTGGCGCACCTCTATTTGTCCAGCACTACTGATGATGTTCATGGCACCGTCCATAATATCGCAAAGACAGATGTTTGGTGGTCCCACTCAAAGGTGCTCACGTCTAAGGCCAGATGTCAAGTGCCGTTTGCGGACTCCGTTAGGCCACTTCATGCAGCTGGGGGGATGGCGGCTCATGTGTCTGGATGCTCCTTCATGCAAAAACAAACACATCCCCCCCATGCAGAAAAGCAGATGTTGGTGGGGAGAGTCCAGCCCTCACCTGGTCCTTGCCATGTGAGCTCCAGATGTGTGTGAGCCTTCTTTTGGGGCACCAGCGGGGAGCGTTTGGTCTTGTGGCTTCTCCACCCACAGCCCGCATCCAGATGTGCATTTATCTCCTTGGTGGCTCCTTGTAAGGAGATCTAAATTTCAGTGGAAGGGGCGTTGGAGGGTCAAGAGGCTGGGGCAGGAACACGCGGGGGGTGCAGCTGTACATATTTTGGGGAGATCGGGGCTAGCTTGCGGCCTCTTAGCAGGCGGGCAGGACGGTTCCGGGTCTCGTGAGGCAGCCATATGCCATCTTAAAAGGCAACCGGCTTGCTTTGGGAGCCTTTTCCTTTTGAGGAAAAGCCGTCTGGGTGGATGGCAGGAAGGCCCCGGAGTTGTGTAACGTCGCTGCAGAGCCTTGGTTTAGGCTTCCGAGGCTATAAATAATTCCCTTTGCCTTTCTGCTCCCAGCACAGGGAGGGCTGGCTCCGATAGAGGTGACTGCCCTGTGTGTTTTTAACAGAACATGTGACTGACGGGGTGGGGGAGAGGGATCGGAGCTGGCACAGCTCGCCAACCGCATGGGATGAGCCGATGAAATCAAGGTCGATCTTTCAGGCAGCGACTCACGAGCCCTGTGCCGGCTGGAGGGTATAGCTGGCATTTCTAGTTTAAAGCGCTGCCTGAAATATTTAAGAGGAGAGGCAAAGAGGAAGCCGTTGATCAGAGGCGGTTGTTTCTTTGTCAGGGCCTCTCTCCGGTTGCTGAGCTCTGTTTGCCGTGTTTTGCCACAAAGACCAGGGTGGGAGCGATTCCAGGCTCCGCAGCCGTTCTTGGGCTGGTGTGTGACTTACGGGCCCTCTCTGTCCTGTAAATTACTTCCTTTCCTGCCAAGCCAAAACTTCTTTTATTGATTTAATGACATGTCATGCAAAAGTCCCCGACCTTATTGAGCCTGCAGGCACACGTGGGACTTTTAGAGGGGGTGGCGAGTGCCACCCCAAAAACAACTTCCACAGGAGGCGGAGTTAGGGTTGCCTTACCTCGCCCCCCCTCGGGGCGGGGGTTCCCCGATTAACAGCCTCTTCCACGTCGGCATTTTCGGCACAGTGACGTCACCCAGTAGTGACAGCATCGTGTTGCAGACATCGGGATGTGTGTGTGATACTCTAGTACAGGAGGGGTGTCAAACATGTGGCCCAGGGGCCAGATCAGGCCCCTGGAGGGCTTCTGTCAGGCCCGCAGTGGAACTGGCTGTTTTCTGCTTCTTCTTCCAGTTCTGCTGCTGCTGCGTCATCGTAGGTTTGCAGCTTATCTGAACAGCAAACTCAAGATTGTAACAGCACAGACATTTTGATGCAATAATTCAGAGCAAGTGGTGTCAGTTATCAGACACTGTTAAATAAACAAAATATTGCAAGAGTGCTAATGTTCTAAGCGTGTTTTTATTTTGATTTTTTAAAAACCCTTTGTGTTTCTGTCCTTTGCAAAGTTTATATCTCCGCTACCTGGCATTACATTTTATAACACACATGGCCCCGGCCCAACAAAAGGGCTCATTTATGTCAGATCCGGCCCTCGTAACAAATGAGTTCGACACCCCTGCTCTAGTATGTGGGCAAAATCTGGTTTTGAGGACAAAAAACCCATAGAGTTTTGCCCAAAAACTAGAGCGTTGTCCCTCGACGTCAGCAGTGTGATGACATCACTGCTGGGTGATGTCATCGCGCCGAAATGCACGCGATGAGGACCCGGGAGCCCCCCATCTGATCGGAGGTCAGACCTGGCAGCCATAGGTGGAGCCAGACAGAATCCCTCCCCCCCCCCCCCCCCCACTCCCTCGG
>NW_015177067.1:308503-327950 GCF_001447785.1 Gekko japonicus
CCAGCTCTCACTTGAGCCCAGCCTAGATCGTCACCCCGGGGGTGGTGTTGGGGCTGCAAATGTATGAATGCTTCTGCTTCTAACAATAGCCCTGTCAATTCCGAGTTGCCCCTGCCCCTGCAGGATTTGGCTAGAAGCAGGCATCGGGCGAGGAGAGGAGGCCTTGCCTTCCCCGCATCAGTTGCATTCAGTGCACCCCAGATCTTGCTTATTGCTCTGATTCAGGGGAGTGAGGGGGGGGGTGGCGGTATAACATTCCTCAGAGCTGTGAGTCATTTCTTTGCCAGAGGTTGGCAAAAGTGGCCGCCTTTAGCAACATCAGATGAGCCACGTGGGAGATCGGTGGTTGCTCCTGCCCACAAACTCCTCCTGTGTGTGTGTGTGTGTGTGCGTGCATGAGAGGAGATCGTATATCATGTTTCTATTTTTGTGCTCTCTGAACCAGCCAACCCTGGCACATCCAGGGTCCCCCAGTGCCAGTTCAGTGGTGCCATGCCTTAGGATTGCCGGGGGGGGGGCGTTTCTGGGACTGAGCTCCGCCATCTTTGCTCCGTTATGCACTTTTTGCTTGGGCTCCCAGTTTTGGTATTCCTGTGTGTTCTCCTGTCTTCAGATGGATCGCTATTTACTTCATAAGAAGTTCTGTCATTCACCCCGGCAGAAAGGGGTAGCCAGCGGTGCTCAGATTGCGCACTGTTGTTCATGCTGGAGACAATGAGGAACTCATCTGCCAGAGGTCCGCCCGATCGGTCCGCTCACCAACTTCCATCATTCGCTGTGCTTGCAATATTTGAATGAAAGGCTGAATACTGAATGAGCAGTCCTGCTTCCTCCCCAGACAGCCACAGCGAGATCGGAGGAAGCAGAAGCAGCCATCCCTTTTCTGCTAACTAGCCAGAATTAGATTTATGACATGCTCCACTGTTCTCCCTCTCCTCCCATTTTATTCTCACAACAGCCCTGTGAAGGAGGTTAGACTGAGAATACGTGACCAGCCCGTGGCCAGCCAGCAGCCTTCCATGGCAGAGGTGGGACTCCAATCTACGTCTCCTAGATCACGGACACTCTAACCCAGGGGTGTCGAACTCATTTGTTATGAGGGCCGGATCTGACATAAATGAGACCTTTTGTTGGGCCCGGGCCATGTGTGTCATAAAATGTAATGCCAGGTAGGGGAGATACCCTGTTTTTCCCGAAAATAAGACCTATCCCAAAAATAAGCCCTAGCAGGATTTCTATGCATTTGTGGTATAAGCCCTAGTGTGTCTTCTTGAGAAAAAATAAATATAAGACAGTGTCTTATTTTCGGGAAAACACAGTATAAACTTTATAAAGGACACAAACACAAAGTCGGTGTCTGCTTCATGGCCCCTCCAGTGGCACAGATGGGTCGTCTGCAGAAGGTGCTTTGGGGTATTCTAGAGCTCTGACCAGCAAATCGATACTGAAATTCCCTCCCTTGGGAGGAAGGAAAGACCAAGAGTCCAGCAGCACCTTAAAGACAAACAAAATTTTTGGCAGGATCTGAGCTTTCGTGAGTCACTGCTCACTTCTTCAGCTATTGTTTTTGAGAAGATGTCTCCTGTCTCTCACGAAAGCTCCTCCCCTGCCACAAATTTTGTTCATCTTTAAGGTGCTGCTGGACCCTTGTTCTTTTCTGCTGCTACAGACAAACACGGCTACCCATCTTGATCTGTCTCCCTGGAAGGAAGGATTGGGGTGTGTGTGCATGTCTCAAGGGGGACACTGAATACCTCTCTACTCTGGTCCTTTGACTGGAATCCTCCTTGTCCATATTAAGGGAGTTGGAATTCTAGAACTGAGATCTCCCTCAAAATGTTTACACCATGTGATACTCTATAATTTTTGATTTCTGTATCAATATAAGATTTTATATTTCTTGCTAACTTTTATTTGTAGGTTATGTCGTTTATCTTCGAACTGTGTTCTGCTTTATTCTTTATTCTTTTTTGTATTTGTGTTGGAAAATTAATAAAATTTATATAACATTTTTAAAAAAATGTTAACAAAGTGTTGAGTGGAACATGGTTCCAGTGCAAAAGTGAAATGCATTCATTAATCTGGACGAGTTCTTGCATAATCGTTCGATTACATATTTCTGCTTGGAAGCTTGGTTTTCGGTTTGGATCTCTGAATCGGCCTTGGTCCTTCACTTGCAGGAAGCCAGAGGTGTGGCAGTTGAGTGATAACAGGTTATTTATTTATTTTATTAGATGTATATACCACCCTCCCCGAACGTGCTCAGATTGATCGAGGTGGGCTGTGTGCTCAGATATGAGCATGACTGTTCCAGAACACCAGTAGCTTTTATGAAGACAGATTGAGGTGGGTAGCTATGTTGGTCTGAAGCAAAAAACCCCCAACAAATTAACTTTGTTAGTTTGTTTGTTAGCAGAGGTCCATCAGTGGCTCTTAGCCACAAGGTATAGATAGGAACTCTCAGTCTGGGGGCAAGTGATGCTCTGTATTCTAGGTACTTTGGGGGGTGGGGGCAACAGTGGGAGGGGCTTCTGGTGTCCTGGCCCCACTGCTGGACCTCCTGATGGCATCTGGTATTTTTGGCCACTGTGTGACACAGAGTGTTGGACTGGATGGGCCATTGTCCTGATCCAACACTGGCTTATCTCTTATGTTCTTAAAGGTGTCTGATGTGGGGAAGGGAAAGGAGATTGTAAGCCGCTCTGAGACTCCCTTGGGTAGTGAAGGGAGGGGTATAAATCCAATCTCCTCCTCCTTCCTCTTGAAAGAAGCTGTGATGGTGATCAGGGTTGCCAGCCTCCAGTTGGTGGCTGGAGATCTCCTGGGACACAACTGGTCTCCAGGTGGCAGAGATCGATTCACCTGGAGAAAATGGCTGCTTTGGAACATGGATTCTGTGGCGTTATGCCCAACTGAAGTCCCCCCTTTCCCCAAATTCTGCCCCCCTCAGGCTTCACCTCCAAAATCTTCAGTCTTTCCCATCTCTGCGCTGGCACCCTCAGTTGTGAATGGTCACAATAAGGACATCTTAGCGGGGTGTCAGTGTGCAGCCTCAGTCTTCATGCACGGATTTGCGCTTGTGTGTTAAGTCTGGCAGTGGCCAAGTTCTCAAGCGTATGCGCCTGCCCGTCTTGGGCTGTGGGGAGGGATCGGTACACGTTGGTACAGGGCAAGCCTGGGGTGCCGTTCTGCCTCCGCCTGTACAGGCCTTTGTGTATGCGTAATATGAGAGTCGACCCTGTTAATAATATATATAGCCTTAGTATATTCCCGTTTGCATTGTTCCTTTTGTTCTTGCCACATCCTGGGAAGTCTGTCCCTATTGATATTTCTCAGGTGCGGTGGTCCCATAGGCGGAGCTGCTTGGTCATGTCTTCAGCACCGGTGCATGCTTGTCTCGGGTTGAAAGCAGTGCTCCCATCTGCACACTGTCTGTCTGTCTTCTGTTACGTAACAAGCCGCTTCAAGAGATTGGCTTGATAAGGCTCGGATGGGCCTTGTTTCCTCTGAAAAGAGGGGCGCAAGTGGAGGGCTGGCAGCTCTTGCATGGCTGTAGTCTTGGTTTGTGCCGGGTAGCTGGATGGCTGAGTGTTCGTGACGGGAAATTTGTGATGAGTGTTTGTGACGGGAAATTCAGCCCACCTTTTTTCGAGACGCAAAGACTCGCCCTAACAGCTGAGGCTCCTGCCTGCTCCTTTAAGAGTCCCGAGGCAATATGAGAGGCTGCAGCCAGCTGTAATGGCAGCGCTGGGGTGCGCTGTCACAATACGGTCCTGACTGGAACTTCTGGCCTAGCATCGAACTGATTTTTCTGTTTAGTTTCCGGTACAGAGGAGTTAGTTAAATACACCTGTCTCTTTCATTTTATCCTGCCCTCTTCCAAGAAGCCAGTTTGGTGTAGTGGTGAAGTGCACGGACTCTAATCTGGGAGGACCGGGTTTGATTCCCCACTCCTCCACCTGCAGCTGCTGGGGTGACCTTGGTTCAGTCACAAGTTCTCTCAGAGCTGTTCTCTCAAGGGCAGCTCTGGAAAGAGCTCTCTCAGCCCCACCTACCTCACAGGGTGTCTGTTGTGGGAAGAGGAAGGGAAAGGAGTTTGTAAGCCGCTCTGAGACTCTGAGTGAAGGGCAGGGTATAAATCCAATCTCCTCCTCCTCCTCTTCTTCTTTGTCTTCTTTTGCGGCTTCTTTTTATCCTCATAACCGCCTTGTGAGGTAGGTTAAGCAGGAAGTGTTTGATCTGGAGTCACTCTGCTTAGCTTTCTGACTAAGCAGAGATCTGAACCTGGATTACCCCAGGCCTTGTCAGACAGAGTATCTGCTGTCTCAGACTGTCTGTCTCTAAAGATTGGTTTTATTTAGCACGTTTTGAATCGCACACATCCTCTTAGGGTTGTCTTAGGGTTGTCAAACATAAGGCAGGGGGCCAGGACTGGCTCATTCAGGGCTCTTACCTGGTCCTCAAGCAACCCGTATGTATGGAAATGTAAGGTACTCCCCCTTTTACAGTATCCCTTGGAAGAAACTTAGTCTTTTTGGTGTAGTGGTTAAGTGCGCGGACTCTAATCTGGGAGAACCGGGTTTGATTCCCCACTTGCAGCTGCTGGATGACCTTGGGGAATGCCATAGTTCTGGAACAGCTGTTCTTGAAAAAGAGCAGTCTCTGTGAAGAGCTCTCTCAGCCCCACCTACCTCACACGGTGTCTGTTGTGGGGAGGGGAAGGTAAAAGAGTTTGCAAGCCGCTCTGAGACTCCCTTGGGTAGTGAAGGACAGGGTATAAATCCAATTTCTTCTTCTTCTTGCATTATGGTGAGATATTATTGGGTGTGGGGGGGGGGTTGGTGGGTTCCCTAGTAAATCAATTGCTTTAACTGTTAGGAATCAATTGCTTTTGTTTGTATTTTGAGTTAAAAACTATATTGTTAATTAGGTTTGCTGGTGTCCTTTATAAAGTTTCTATCTCCAGTACCTGACATGACGTTTTATGGCACACACGGCCCCGGCCCAACAAAGCGACATTTATGTCAGATTCATCCCTCGTAACAAATGAGTTTGACACCTCTCCTCTAAGGAGCTCGGGATGGCCTACATGGTTCTTTCTTCCCTGCTTTATCCTCGTAACATCCTTTCGAGGTATGTGAAGGGAAGCGAGTAACTATCCTGAGGATGCCCAGGAAGCTTCAAGACAAAGTAGGGATTTGAACCCAGGTCTTTCGAATCCTCGTCCAGCACTCTAACTGCTGTTCTTACAAGGGAACAAAGCAAGGCTATATGACACCCACAGAGCTTCGTAGTCTGTGGTGGCTTCCTTTTTTGTGCGAAATTAAGGCCATGCAGGCAGATCTTTAGCACCCGTTTGTCCTTTTGCTGCTGCTGCACTCCCACCTCTTGTGGTGAGCCCCCCAAGCGGAGTGGGCAAAGGGGTACATGGTAACATCCGTGGAGGAGCAGGGGGTGTCCCCGATCTGTCCATGAGCCTCTACCAGTTTGGTGTAGTGGTTAAGAGCCAGACTCTAATCTGGGAGAACAGAGTTTGATTTCCCACTCTTCCACGTGCAGCTGCTGGGTGACCTTGGGTCAGTTACAAGTTCTTTCAGAGCTGTTCTTTCAAGGGCAGTCCTCGAGTGAGCTCTCTCAGCCCCACCTACCTCACAGGGTGTCTGTTGTGGGGAGGGGAAGGGAAAGGAGATTATAAGCCGCTCCAAGACTCCTTCAGGTATTGAAGGGTGGGGTAGAAATCCAATCTTTTCATCTCCTTCTGCACCGATCAGCGTAGCACAAATCTCATAGTTGGCTCCAGCCCTTTAAATCTCTCCCCCCCTGCATTATTTTATCTGCATGTTCCTGCGTGAACCACGTCGACGGTCTGTTCTCTTCGGCGTGTGTACATACAGCCAGTGAAGCTGTTCCAAAGTCCTGCCGTGCCTCAAAGAATTGCGCCCCCCCCTTTTTAGCTGTGGCATATTGCTGGGCTAATCCCCTTTTCTCTCTTGGCAGCTACGGCAACGCAGGCACGGCGTAGCCTGTGCTGACAAAGCAGTGCGAATAAAAACCTTCCTGGCCAGGAGGAGGAACCACGTAGCTTTGGAGCGTGGGCTGCCAGCCTATTGCCAAGGGAGGGGCTGCGCTCTCTGTCCCCACTTCTCCGCCGTAAACAGCTCCACGGCGAGCTGAGCCACCACCCCCTATAGGGAAGCTGAGCTTCCAGTCCCTCCTCTGGTTGTTGCTGCCAGCTCTTCGCTAAACAGCTCCTGACATGCAGAGACGGTAAACTGCCTTACTGGAACGAGCCTGTGTGGGTTTCCTGACAACAGCACTGGGCCTTGTTCCGTTTCAGCCCAAGCGTACCCCTTGACCCATTTTGCCTGGAGTGCCGCTGGCGGGGGGGGGGGGGGGGGGGGCTGTGGGGAAGCTGAGCTACCCTCCAAGAACGAAACGGCCTCTCTGCCTTCATCCAGGGTGCAGCTTGTTAGCTTGGCGGCTTGGTTTTAGCAAGACAACCTGGAAACACTTTGGTGGCTTTGCCCCCAGAGCTGAGCTGAACTGTAGGCTTTCCAGCTGGTTTGCGGCTTAGAATCATAGAATGTTAAGAGTTGGAAGGGACCTTACAGGTCATCTAGTCCAACCCCCTGCACTCTGCAGGAGCATAGCCAAAAGATAGAGAAGGCTTATAGGGGACATTACTGCAGTCTTCAAGTATTTGAAGGGCTGTCATGTAGACGATGGAGCAGATCTATTCTCTCTTGCTCCGGATTGCAAGACTAGATCTAATGGGTGGAAATTACAAGGGAGTCGTTACCGGCTCTATATCAGGAGAAACTTCCTAACTGTAAGAGTGGTTGAGCAGTGGAACAGACTGCCTTGGGAGGTGGTGGAGGCTCCTTCGCTGGATGTCTTCAAGCGGAGGCTGGACGACCATCTTTCGGGTATGTTGTAGGTATGTAGGGCTATCTTTTGGCTATGCTCCTGAGAGTGCAGGGGGTTGGACTAGATGACCTGCAAGATCCCTTCCAACTCTAACATTCTATGATGCCATTGGAAAGCCTACATTTATTAAAATATCTATATTCCAGTTTTCCTCACGGTTAAAGGCTGTAACAGCAGGGGATGGAGATCAAAGCCTCCTTCTATTGCTGCACGTTTTCAAGTGGAGGCTGGAGGGCTGTCTTTCGGGTATGTTGTAGGGCTTTCCCAGGCTAAACATACCCAACTCTTTCAGCCTGTCTCATAAGACTTGGACTCCAACCCTCTCACCCTCCTGGTTGCCCTCTTCTGGATATGCTGGAACTTGTCAACATCCTTCCTAAAATGTGGTGCCCAAAACTGGACACAGTACTCCAGGTGAGGCCTGACCATAGCAGAATAGAGCGGAACTACCACCTCCCGTGCTCTGGACACATTGGCTGCTATGTGAAATAGGATTCTGGACTATAGCTCTGATTCAGCACAGCAGTAGTTGGCTCTGATAACAGTAGTTTCTGTGTCCGATTTGTGTCGTTGTAGGTGTGGCAGTTTTAATTACCTTGTTTTCTTCCCTAAAGAGTGTTTGTAGAAACTGAGTTATTGCTGTTTTCTGAAAAGCAATATATAAATAATTTTTGAAAGTTTATCAGTTTTGTACACGTTATTAACATTCCAAACATACAGTTTCTTTACATTTTTGAGTCTGTACTTTCTCTATCCTATCTAACCATTTATATAGACAAGCCCATCTTACCAAAAAAATACCATCATCTTTTCCTTGTAATATCAAGCTTAATCTATCCATTTCTGCTATCTCCAATACTTTACAAATTACTTCCTCTCTAGTGGCGGGCCTGGCGGGAGCTGGTCCATGGGGTCGCGAAGAGTCGTACTCGACTATGCGACTGAACAACTAGTGGGTAGTTCGTTTTGTTTCCAGTATTTGGCTAACAATATCCTGGCAGATGTTAAAACATATATCATTAAGTATTTATCTTTTATCTCATAGCTATCCGGGATCATTTTTAATAGGGCTGCCTCTGGAGACAATTCCAAGTTAATGTTCAAGATATCTGATATTAATTTCTGTATCATCATCCAATATTTCTGTACTCTACCACACCGCCACCACATATGAAAGAATGTTTCGACGTTTGTTTTACATTTCCAACGGTCCTTAGAGATTGCATTTTGCTAATCTATCCGGCGACCAGTACCAACGGTGAAACACTTTATAAATGTTTTCTTTGTAACTAGTAGCTTTCATAAATTTAGTCGCTCTCCATGTCTCTGCCCATTTATCTATATCAATAGGGTGGCCTATATCTTTCATCCAAGTCACCATTACCTGATTTACAGCTTCATCTCGCATATAATCTTCTAGTAAGAGTTTGTAAAGTTTTTGTACCATTTTGTCATTTGTTGATAGCCAAATCTTATCTAATAGTGTCTTGGATTCTTGAAAGCCTACTACTATGTCTTTAGAGTGTGTGTGTGTGTGTGTGTGTGTGTGTGTGTGTGTATAAAATAATGTGACTCTTTCTCCTTTCTACAAAGAGGTTTCGTGAAGCATGAAAGAGGCAACTGATCTGACTCTGGCACAAATTTATTGAATGTCTACTGCTAGAGATGTGAAGGCCCAGAAAAGGGGTGGGGACTGAAAAATTACAGAAAGCCTTTATCTGAGGACCTTTTCTAGTTTTTCCCTCGCCCCGTAGAAAAATAGGGAAATGCTGGAAGAGTGACAAATGCCTGTGAAATATTTTTCCCCCTTTAGGGATTAGATAAGTGAAATGGTTTTGTTTGAAATGTATAACATGAAAAAAATGTATGACAACCTACATTATGCAGTGATAATTCCCATGTCTAGTGTAGATATAGTCTTGAAAATGTTTTTATTACTTAAAAGTGAATACTGCTGTCAAGTCACTTCTTAATTATGGTGACTCTCTGAACCGTTGACCTCCAAAGCTTCGGGGCATTAACAGTCTTGCTCGGGTCTCCAAACCGAGGGCTGTCCAGGTTTCCTCTTCTCCTGTTGCCTTCAACTTTTCCTAGCATGATTGTCTTTGCCAGTGACTCTTGTCTTTTCATAATGTGACAAAATACAATAGCCTCAGTCTGGTCATTTTAGCTTGTAGGCAGAGTTTTGGCTTCATTTGATCTAGAACTCACTTATTGGTCTTTCTGGCAGTCCATGGTTATCTGTAAATCTCTCCTCCTATCAGTTTTCTTCACTGTCCATCGTTCACACCCATATATAGTAAAGGGGAATACTATGGCATGAGTTATCTTGATCTTGGTCACCATCAACACAACCTTACACTTAAGAATCTGCCGTCCCCAGTCTCAATTCTTGGTTGCGGTCTCCCTTTTGGTTGATGATGGAGCGAAGGGGTAGAAAGTCTTGAACAGTTTCAATTTCTTCATCGTCAGTTTTTGGTTGTGTAATTTCCCAAGAAAAAAGAAATTTCCTGGAGAAAAAAGTGGTGACAGACTTCACGTTCCTGGGATCCCAGATCCCCGCAGACTGTGACAGCAGCCATGAAATTAAAAGACGCCTGCTCCTTGGGAGGAAAGCGATGGCGAACCTAAACAGCATGATAAAAAGTAGAGACATCTCCCTGCCAACAAAAGTCCGTATGGTCAAAGCAATGGTATTCCCAGTAGTCATGTATGGCTGCGAGAGTTGGACTATAAGGAAGGCCGAGCGCCGAAGAATAGATTCTTTTGAACTATGGTGCTGGAGAAGACTCTTGAGAGTCCCTTGGACTGCAAGAAGAACAAATCAGTCAATCCTAAAAGAAATCAACCCTGACTGTTCCCTGGAAGGCCAGATAATGAAACTGAAGCTCAAATACTTTGGCCACCAAATGAGAAGGGAGCACTCACTGGAGAAGACCCTGATGCTGGGAAAGACTGAAGGTCAAAGAAGACGGGGACGGCAAAGGATGAGATGGTTGGACAGTGTCATCGACGCAACGAACATGAAATTGAGCCAACTTCAGAGGACGGCGGGAGACAGGAGGGCCTGGCGTGATCTGGTCCATAGGGTCGCGAAGAGTCGGACTCGACTGTGCGACTGAACAACAACAACAATTTCCCAGTAGTCATTACTTTTGTCTTCTTGATGTTCACCTGTAATCCGTCTTGGGCACCTTCTGCCTTCACCTTCATTAGTAGTCGTTCCAAGTCTTCATTGATTTCTGCCAGTACTGTTAATGTTCCCTCCACCAGTTTCCACTCCACCTTCAACTTATAATAGCAAAGTCAGGGTATCTTTGGATGCTTAAATCAGGTGACTGTACCTGTGGATGGGCAAGACAGATCTTTCTACAAACCTGAAAAGGGCCCTAGGTTTGCAGAAAAATGTGAAATCTTAAAAAAAAATGGTAAAAGGAGCACCTATAGCTTTAAGCAAGAGATTCCCTCAGTGGCTGTTGCTAGGCAACCACAGTATTCCAAGCTGGCTTTCTCTGAGTAAAAGGCAGGGGGAGGAGGCAGGGACCTTTCCAAAACCTATTTTGTCCTTTGAGGAAGGGCTCATTGGGGCCAGTCCTGGCCATGGTTGCTGGCTCCAGGTTGGAAAATTCCTGGAGATTTTCATAGAAACATGGAGCTGGAAGGGATCCCCAGGGTCATCTAGTCCAACCCCCTGCACAATGCAGGAAATTCACAAATACCTCCCCCACACACACCCAGTGACCCCCTGCTCCATGACCAGAAAATGACAAAAACAAACACCAACCTCCAGGATCCTTGGCCAAACTGGCCTGGAGAAAATTGCTTCCTAACCCCAAAGTAGTGATCTGCATTTTGAGGAAGAGTCTGGGGAGGGCAGGATTTGCGAAGGGGAGAGGCCTCAGCCAAATATAATGCCATAGAGTCCACCCTTCAAAGTAGTCATTTTCTCCATGGGGACAGATCTCTGTTGTCTGGAGTTGAGTAGTCATTCTGGGATATTTCTAGGTGCCCTCCTGGAGGTTGGCAACCCTAGGCCTGGAAGCAACATCTGGGTGACTTGATACCACCCAGCTTGCATGACTGAGCTGGATTTGGCTGCCTGCTACTTGCCAGTTTTGTTAGAGCTTCAGAGTAGGTTCAAATCCCCATCTTGCTGGGTGATTTTGGACCAGCCACATAATTTCAGCCTAACCTACCTCACAGGGTTGTTGTGTGGATAAAAAGGAGGAGAAGGAAATAATGGAAGCAGTTTTAGTCCCCCACTGTGGAGTATGGGGGTTATAAACGAATTAAATAAAGAATAAATATAGCCGAAGATGGGAGGCAGATAAAAGGTGGGTTGTTGAATGGCTGGGAAGGAACGAATGAAGGCAGGGAGAGGGTACGGGGATTGCCAGGAGGAAAAGAGGTTAGGAAATTCCTAGAAATTTAGGCGGGAGGAGCTTGAGGAGGGGAGGGACCTCAGTGAGGTCATAATGCCATAGACTCCACCCTGTGAAGCAGCTATTTCCTCCAGGAGAACTAGGGTTGCCAACCTCCAGGTGGGGGCTGGCAATCACCCAGAATTACGTTTTCCAGAATACAGAGATCAGTTCCCCTGGAGAAAATGTCTACTTTGGCATTATAACCTGCTGAGGTTGCGTCCCTCCCCAAACCTCACCCTCCCAAGGCTGTGCCTCCAAATCTCCAAGGGTTCCCCAACCTCGATCTGGCAGCCATAAGGGGAACTGATCACTGTAACTGGGAGAGCTCTTGTGATTCCAGGAGATCTCCAGCCCCCAGCTGAAGACTGGCAAACCTAGAAGGAGAGAAGGAAGCAGGAAAAGGGGAGAGGCTATGGGGGCTTTCAGGAAAGGGAGTGAAAGAGGAAATAGTAGGAGAGGGCGAAGTGAGATGCCTCCTGCAAGTCCTTGTGGGTTCCTACTTATCTGTATACGAATAGTGAATCTGAGTGACTGGAGCTCTGAATGGACAATGCAAGTCTTTCTGTAAATCTGAAAAATGCCCCAGGTTTGCAGAAAAACCTGAAATCTAACAAATACATTGAGCGGTTAAAACAAATCCCCAAATGATAAAAGAAGCACCTGTAGCTTTAAGAAACAGACGCCTTCAGTGGCTGTTGCTAGGCAACCAATGCCTTCTAGGTTGGTTTGTAACAGTAGAAGGGGGGGGGACACCACCTTTCCTGAGCTCTTTTGGACTTTGTGGGGGGGGACTCATTGGCTCAGCCGTGGCAACAACTACCAGACTACCTGACTCGCCGAGGCCTGGTAGCTTGCTCTTCTTCAACAGGAGCCACCCTCTGAAAGCCAGCGTGGCATAGCAGTTAGAGCTTCGTGCTAGGGTCTGAGAGACCTGGGTCTAAATCCCCAGTCTGTCATGGAAGCTCACTAGGTCATATTGGGTCAGTCACATACTTTCATACTAACCTACCTCACAGGGTTCTTGTGAGGATAAAAAGGAGAATGATGTAAGCTGCTTTGGTCCCCACTGCGGAGAAAGGTGGGGTATAATGAACAAATAAATATAGCTTAAGGTGGGAGGCAGATAGAGGAAGGTTGGTGACTGACTGAGAATGAGGGCATGAGGCAGGGGAAGTTGAGCAGATCGAGGGTGACCAGGAGGAGGGAAAGGGGGATTTATGTGGGGAGGGGAATACAGGGGGAAGTTATGTCCCCCCCAAAGTCCTTGAGGATTCTTTACCCTGCAGGTGGGCTCAGCCTAGCAGCCAGGCACCACACAGCTGAGCATAGTTTTCCTAGGAAGAGGCTGCCAGGGAGGGGAAGACAAAGGGGCAGATAGAGGTAGGTTGGCTGTTGGGTAGGAAGGAGAGAAGGAAGCAGGGGCCAGGGGCTATGGGGGCTTTTAGGGAGGAAAGGAGGAAATAGTGGGGGGTGGGAAAAGGAGATTTCCCCCCCCCCCAGCAAATCCTTGCAGGTTTCCACTTATCTAAATCTAATTTTTTATAGCGGTTGAAGATTAGAGTTTAGTATTTTTTTCACTGTTATAAAATCTAACATATCCAAATATGTGGGCAGTCTTATCTGTTGTGATTGTATGAGGCAGTTTCTATTACCTTACCTTACAAAATGATTTATAGAATCATAGAATCACAGAGTTTGAGGGGTCCCAAGAGGCCATCTAGTCCAACCCCCTGCTCAATGCAGGATCAGCCTAGAGCATCCCTGACAAGTGTCTGTCCAGCCGCTGCTTCAAGACTGCCAGGGAGGGGGAGCCCACCACCTCCCGAGGCAGCCCTTTCTACTCTTGCACAACTCCCGACTGTCAAAAAGTTTTTCCTAATATCCAGCCGGTACCTTCCCGCCCTTAATTTAAACCCATTATTGTGAGTCCTCTCCCTCTCCTCTGCTCCCAACAGAAACAGATCCCTGCCTCTAATGGACAGCCCTTCAAAAACTTAGAGCAACCCTGTCCCCCCCCCCTCAACCTCCTCTTCAACCTCTCCTTAACCCTGTCCCCCCCCCCTCAACCTTCCCAAGTCCCTCCGCCTTTCCTCTTAGGGCTTCTTGGTCTCCAGGCCTCCCCCATCATCCTCGTCGCTCTCCTCTGCACCAGCTCCATCCTGTCCACGTCCTTTCTTAAGCGAGGCCTCCAGAACTGCACACAAGACTCCAGGGTGCGGCCTGTCCAATGTAGTGTAGCCCTTTTGAAGCACATAAACATGTTAATTAGAAAAGTTTTATATGGTAATAAGTTAGAAATTGTGCTACTTAATGAACCAGCAAACTAAAGTCAGCATTTATATGAAACTAACTGTATTCCATACATTTTGTGTTTTCTTCTGGGGAAAATGGGGCAGGGGAGTGGGGACAGTTATTCATGGCGTCAGAATTTCCAGAAACTTTATATTTCTGTCTCGCTCATCCCGAATTCCAGATTATACATGAACAAATTAAATAGTGCTGGTCCTGATACTGATCCCAGGTATAGGTACTGCACTGTTTATTTGCCTCCATTGTGAGTCAGCTGTCCGTTTACTGCCAATCTCTGCTTCCTGTCCTTTTACCAATTTTTAATCCATAAATGGATTTGCTATTATCCCATGATTTCTGATTCTAAGCTTATTCAGGAGTCTTTGATGAGGTGCCTTGTCAGCAGCCTCTTAGAAATCTAATGTTGACGGAATCATTCTTATCCACCTGCTTGTTAAGCTTGGGTGAGGCAGGACTTCCGTTTGCAGAAGCCGTGCTGATTTCCCCCCTCAGCGGGCTTTGTTCTTCCACGTGCTTAAATACCTCTGTGTCTAACCCGGGTCTCTTGTTCTGTCTTTTTCAGGCTCATATTAAATTTCCTATGGACTACCCATATTCACCACCTACCTTCAGGTTCCTGACCAAAATGTGGCATCCCAACATTTACGAGGTAAAAGTGTTGTGTCTCCCCGTGCCCAGTCCTTTTTGTGTAGTGTGAGGTAACTTGCCTGCTATTACATCCGCGATCAGAAGCTGTGGTGTACCTCTCACAAAGACGGACAGGAATGATGTGAGTGTGCACGCTTGTGAGTTCTCCAGAACTTTCGAAAATATGAAACCAAAGCGGCAGGTGACAGAGAGGAGGGACGTTTCAGTCCATGACTTTGAAGGTTTTTTTTGTCTGCACGTTACATGATTTGGGGGTTCTGGATTTTTGTTTGGACCGACTCAGGGACCTGGAGTTCCTCCCATTGGGTTGTGACCCCCGCACTCTGCAAACATGCACACCCTTACGTTATCTTCCTCTGGCATCATGAAGGCTGGGGTGAGATATCTGATGCGGGATGAAGCAAAATGCCTCAGGACCATGAGAGGTCTTGGGGGAGAGGCCTAGAAGAGGCCTGTAGCTGAGTGGCAGAGCCGCTGCTTGGCATGCAGAAGGTCCCAGGTTCAATTCTCAGCATCTTGACTTCAGGCACTGGAGAGCCGCTGCCAGTTCAAGCAGGCAGTACTAATGGACCAGTAGTCTGATTCAGTATAAGGCAGTGTCATCTGCATGTTGGGGAGGGGCCGCGGCTCGGTGGGGGAGCCTCTGCTTGGCATGCAGGAGGGCCCAGGTTCAATCCCCGACATCTCCAGTTAAATAGGACCGGGTAGTAGGTGACGCGAAAGACCTCCTGCCTGAGACCCTGGAAAGCCGCTGCCAGTCAGAGTAAGACGATTCTGACCTTGATGGACCAAGGGACTGATTCAGTATGAAGGAGAGCCCACCACCTCCCGAGGAAGCCTGTTCCACTGAGGAAGCGCTCTGTCAGTTAGTTCTTCCTGATGTTTAGCCAAAAAAATCCTTTGATTTAATTTCAATGCATTGGTTCTAGCCTGACCCTCTGGAGCAACAGAAAACACCTTCGCTCCATCTGTATATATAAAAGAAACTCCCCTCACCGTAAAATTCAATGCCCAGGCCAAACCGCTGGACCTAGAGACACCAAATTCGGGGAGAGCGCTACTACCATGGCATAAATGCTCACTAAGAAGGGATTTTTAGAAATTCGACCCCCAAAAGGGGTAAAAAGTGCTCCCTCCATTGATTCGTATGTAGCTTCCAGGCAGCTGCCTCCTTGCACCCCCCACTCTCTGATTCGTCAGCTGCAGAGCTCAGTGTTCTGAGGTAAAAAAAGCAGTTACAGAGGAATACAGAGAGCTAATGGCAGCTGAGGAAATCAAGAGTGGCCAACAACCGCCTGTGAAGTGAAGCAAAGCTGCTGGCCCAGCCTCCCTATGGCTTCAAACATGCTCCCCCCTCCTACACCTGACAGGCAGTTGTGTGTCAGGTGCAGCAGCAGTTGCAGGGTGCTTAAAGCCATGAGGGAGCCCGCCCCAGCAGTAACACCTTAGTGATCCTGCCAGCCCTGCCTCCACAGTGGCTTCTAATACTCCTCCCCCCTCCCCCTCGTGCACTGAACAGGCAGCTGCCTTAGCCGTGCTGCTGGCCCAGCCTCCCTGATGCCTTTAAACATAATCCCCCCAACACCAGACGGGTGGGTGTCTGTCAGGTGTAGGAGCAGGACCAGGGCACTTTAATCCATCAGGGACGTCGCCCCAGCAGGATCACCATAGCGATGCTGCTGGCCCAGCCTCTCTGATGGCTTCCAACACACTCCCCCCACCTCCCACACCTAACAGGCAGGTGTCTGTCAGGTGCAGCAGCGGTTGCAGGGTGCTTAAAGCCATGAAGGAGCCCGCTCCAACAGTCTACAGAGAGGTCCTTCAGTAGAGGGGGGAAAAGTATGTATGTCTCACTTCATTTTTTACACTACAGTCATCTCCATTAGAATTCCTACAACAAATTTTTACATTTCAGGCTTCACATCATCAGTATTATAACTGGTTTTACGGAACTTAAATACCGTAGCGAAACACGGGTATCAGGCTAGTCCTCTATATGACAGCCCTTCAAATACTTGAAGATGACTATCATATCGCCTATGGATTCTCTCCAGGCTAATCGCACCCGGCTCCTTCAACCTTTCCTCATAGGACTTGGTTTTCAGACCCTTCACTGTCTTCATTGCCATCCTCTGGACATGTTCCAGCTAGTCTACATCCTTCTTAAAGTGTGGTGCCCAAAACTGAAATCTTGCTGGTCTCTTAAGTTGCTCCTGGACTCAAATCTGGCTCTTCTGCAGACCAGTATGGCTATCTTCTAAAACTATTTTCCAAAGAAATAATCCCAAGAGGTAGGTTAGGCTGAGAGTGTGCGTGACTGGCCCGAGGTCACCCAGCCAGCTTCCGTGGCAGTGTGGGGATTCTAACCTGGCTCTCTCAGGTCCTAATCTGATAACTGTAACCCCTGCATCACTAATCGGGGTGTTCTTTTGCTTCCCATAATGTCAGCCAGACTCACCGTCTAGTTTATGTCTGCCCAGCCTCTTCATTCCTTTCTGAATGGCTCTTGGGCCGGGTTGCCCATGTGTGTTGCCGTGGGAGGGCTTGAACGGTGTTCCCGTGCCTTACTAGCTGCTGTGTTGGCAGCTTCCACACCCTTGTGTGCTCACTGGACCTCAAGGTTCCTGTGCAGCATTCTTGCCATGCTTACTTGTGTTGCTCTCTGCAAAAGAAACCCGGGCCAAGGTGCAGAAGGCAAAGGGGTGCCGGGGTTCCCTGGGGTAGGCCTGGAAGGGTCACCATCGCCCATCCCCGGCCCTGACAGGCAGGGAAGCCAGCTACGGCCATCTGGAAGGGCGCACCGATTGCGCTGCCCTGGAAATGTCCGGGAGCCACCTTGCCCTGTGTCCTTGGAGCAAATCAGGGAAATTGACTTGCTGCTCCCTCCAGGGGTGTCAAACATGTGGCCCGGGGGCCAGATCAGGCCCCCGGAGGGCTTCTATCAGGCCCGCAGTGGAACTGGCTGTCTTCTGCTGCTGCTTCCAGTTCTGCTGCTGCTGCGTCATCGTAGGTTTGCAGCTTACAGATACACACCTGAACAACATACTCAAGATTGCAACAGCACAGACATTTTGATGCAGTAATCCAAAGCAAGAAGTGTCAGTTATCAGACACCATTAAATAAACAAAATATTGCTACTGTTTTAAGAGTGCTACTCTTTTAAGCATGTTTTTATTTTAAGTTAAAAAAAACCCTTTGTGTATGTGTCCTTTATAAAGTTTATATCTCTGCTACCTGGCATTACATTTTATGACACACATGGCCCGGCCCAACAAGGTCTCATTAATGTCAGATCCGGCCCTCATGACAAATGAGTTCGACACCCCTGCTCCAATGTGAAGACAGAAAAGCTTTGGGGGGGGGGGGGAGCAGGGAACGAGGCCCTCCTCCTCTACTGGCCGTCCTCCAGAGCAGAGAGGCCTTTGGCTTTGCACGTCTGAGAAGCTGGCTTCCAGTGCTGCTATTTCCCATTTCCTGATATTGCTGGACCCTTCTTGCTGGCAGAGAGGCCAGGAACTAGCTGCCCCCTGGAATCCCACTGACTCATCCCGGAACAAGGGGGTGGGGGAGATTCTCTTTTGTTTGCTAGGAGGCTTCTAGGTGAAGGAAGCCCGAATGGCAGATTCCCCCTTTTTTTCCTCAACACTCTGGCTCCCCCTGCTGGGGATTCAGTGGCATCTCATTGCTCCTTCAGTCACACCCCCCCACACACACACTGTGTGTACAAAGGCCGTGGGGACCACTTTGGCTCTTGAGATTCAGACCAGAAGTCTGGAAATGGGCGAGGAGTGGCTTGAGTCCATCTTGTGTCTTTCTCCCCCAGCCCCTCCAGTGGTCAGAGGTGTTTAGTACTACTTGACAAAGAGAGTGATTAAGATGTGGAATTCTTTGCCAGAGGATGGGGTGATGGCCACAGGAATAGATGGCTTTCAAAGGGGATTGGATAGACTTATCCTCCATGAATTTGTCAATGGCTCCCAGCCATGTTGACCGCAGGGAACCTCCACATTCAGAGGCACTAAACCTCTGAATCCCAGAGCCGGGAGGCAACATCAGGGGAAGGCCTCGGCCTCCCTGTCCTGTTGTTGGCCGTCCAGAGGAACTGGTTGGCCACTGTGTGAGTCAGGATGCTGGACTAGATGGACCCTCACTGGTCTGACCCAGCAGGGCTCTTCTGAGGCTCTTATCAGGGGAAGGCCCTGGCCTCTCTGCCTTGTTCGTTGGCCCTCCAGAGGAACTGGCTGGCCCTGTGTGAGACGGGATGCTGGACTAAACAGACCCTCACTGGTCTGATCCTGCAAGGCTCTTCTGATGTTCTTAGATAGGGTTTAAATACATTAACGGACAAGAGATCTGACAACGGCTAATGGGAAGCTCTGTGTGGGTGTTGCCTTCTGACACACTTGCCTTCTGACACACTTCCAGTGAGGTCAGGCGGTGTGGCATATGCAAATGAGTTATGCTCTTGGTCATCCAGAAGAACTGGTTGGCCACTGTATGAGACAGGATGCTGGACTAAGTGGACCACTGGTCTGATCCGGAAGGGCTCTTCTGATGTTCTTAGTATGGGAGAATTTCAGAAGGTAGCTGTGTTGTTCTGCAGTACAAGAGTGAGAATCGAATTCAGTAGCACCTCAGAGATCAACAAGGTTTTTTTTGGGGGGGGGGCAGTATGAGCTTTAGAGTCAACGCTGCCTTTTGTCAGAAGGGAGCTTTGACTCTCGAAAGCTAATTAACACACACACACCCATCTTGTTAGTCTCTAAGGTGCTTCTGGACTCAAGTCTAGTATAGAGAAGAGCTTGTTAGGTGGTGGGGGTGGGGCGGCCACCTTCCCTGTTCTCAAGGGCCACTTGAATCTCCAGATGCCGTGTTGGGCAGCGGAAGCGTGTGTGTGTTTTTACACAACCGGACACTTCCCCCCTCCCATCTTTCTTGGTTTCCTTTCCCCAACAGAACGGAGATGTATGTATTTCAATCCTTCACCCACCTGTAGATGACCCTCAGAGCGGAGAGCTCCCGTCTGAACGGTGGAACCCAACCCAGAATGTCAGGTGAGACTCTAGTCAAGGCCGCCGTCGCTGTGCCAGGGTCCCTCCTCCCTGCCTGTGTCCACAGTTTCTCCAGTTTTCTCAGA
>NW_015177067.1:328008-332391 GCF_001447785.1 Gekko japonicus
TTTGCTTGATCTGAAGCCCACCGTCTGCCCCAGCAGGAAGCAGAAAGCAGCTGATGTCGTCCTCCTCTCCCCCGGCTTTGGCTGACCTTTCAGATCCCTGAATCCAGCTCTGCTGTCAAGCCTGGGATGGGGTAGAACTGCCGTTGGCCAGGGGGTCTAACTGTGCCAGGCCTCCCACAGGGTGGAAGATGGACCCCCAAGTCGCTCTAGTCCAGGGGTGCAAAGGTCAAGCCTTCGGGGGGAGGTGCCCTTCATCGGAAGGCTGCGTTAAAAGCCCCCTTTTTAAAAATGACCCACAGAGGCTGTGAAAATGTTAAGAGACGGCCATACACAGCTGCTTCATCGTTGCTGGTCCCTGCCTGTATGTGGAGCCTGATACCAGAACTGAACTTCTTTATTCATAGAATCACAGAGTTGGGAGGGGCCAGACAGGCCATCTAGTCCCATCCCCTGCTCGACATGGGATCAGCCTAAAAGCATCTCCGACGAGTGTTTGTCCAGATGCTGCTTAAGGCCTGCCAGTGAGGGGGAGCTCACCACCTCCCGAAGCAGCTGATTTTTCACTGTTGCACAACTCTTACTATTTTAAGTATTTGGATGGGAGACCACCAAGGAAATCCAGAGTTGGTAGGAAGAGGCAGGCAGTGGCAAACCGCTTCTGTTGGGCTCTTCCCTTGAAAAACCCTTGAGGGGTTGCTGTAAATTGGCTGTGTCTTGACAACCCTTTCCATCACCAACCGTTAATCGGGAGAGGCGTTGAGGGAGGAGTGGCAAAGGCCCATCCATCCATCCATCCACGGTGAGCGAGTCCATCACTCCTTCCCGCAGGAGGCCGAGGTGCCTAAGCAAGTTCCGGCCGTGCACTTCCCTCGGGAGGTTGTGTGCCTCGTCTTCCACTCTAGCCTGTATTCCGCCGCTTGACCAACAACTGACTCTGCCGTCACCACAGTCCTGATTCTCCTCTCCTCGTGTTCCTTCCCCCTACTCCCTAGGACTATTCTACTGAGCGTAATCTCCTTGCTTAACGAACCCAACACCTTTTCTCCAGCGAACGTGGATGCTTCGGTCATGTTCAGGAAATGGAGGGACAGCAAAGGGAAAGACAAGGAATACGCTGAGATCATTCGGTAAGTCCGAAAGAAGCTCGGCCGGTTTTTCCTCCACCCGGGGCTGTGGGTCGGTGGTGGCTGGCAAGACAGACTTCAGCCATGTGCTGGGTGTAAGCTCTATAGGTGGGACAGGGAGGGACGGGCTGATGGTGGTGTTGCATTGCACATAAAAGAGGGCACGGACTCAAGCTAGAAAATATTAGAAGAATCGACTCCCCAACAGAAGCCATGTGGGTAGAAATACTGGGCCCTACGGGTTACTTAAAAGTGGGGGTGTCCTATCACCCATCTGATCAAGCCCTTGAGGCTGATGTTGAGATGGAGAAAGAAATCAGGGAAGTTATGATACTGGGAGACTTCAACTACCCTCTCATTGACTGGGTAAATGTGTGCTTAAGTCATGCTGTAAAAAGTGCAGAAAAGGGCAACTAGAATGATAAAAGGGTTGGAACACTTTCCTTATGAAGAAAGGTTAAAGCGCTTGGGGCTCTTTAGCTTAGAGAAATGATAGCTGAGGGGTGACATGATCGAGGTTTAGAAGATTATAGAGCTGGTAGAGAAAGAAGTCCTTTTCTACCTTTCTCACAATACAAGAACTCGTGGGCACTCCATGAAATTGCTGAGCAGTCAGGTTAGAACAGATAAAAGGAAGTCCTTCTTCACCCATAGAGTGATTAACACGTGGAGTTCACTGCCACAGGAGGTGATGGCAGCTACAAGCATGGACAGCTTTAACAGGGAATTAGATAAGCATATGGAGCAGAGGTCCATCAGTGGCTATTAGCCACAAGGTATAGATAGGAACTCTCAGGCTGAGGCAAGGGATGCTCCGTATTCTTGGTGCTTGGGGGGGGGGAGCAACCGTGGGAGGGCTTCTAGTGGCCTGGCCACCGTGTGGACCTCCTGATGGCCCCTGGTATTTTTGGCCACTGTGTGACACAGCATGTTGGACTGGATGGGCCATTGGCCTGATCCAGCATTGGCTTCTCTTATGTTCTTAAATGCGATTCTTAGACATCATAAATGACTGTGCACTGGAACAGTTGGTCACAGAACCAACCAGAAGGATCGTGATCTTGGACTTGGTTCTGAGCGGGTCTCAAGACCCGGTGAGAGACGTAGAGCTTGTTGCACCAATTGGGAGCGGTGACCACAGTGCGATTAAGTCCAGCGTTCATTTTGATGGAAAGTTACCCCTAAAGTCCAAAACTGTCACATTTAATTTCAAAGGAGGGAACGGTACAAAAAAGAGGGGAATGGTTAAAAGGAAGCAGGAAGGGACGCACAGCAGAGTCAGATCCCTAGAGGATCCTTGGAAGCGATTTAAAACCACACCAACTGAAGCGCAGGTAGAATGTGTCCCCCAGTTAGGAAAGGCACTGCCAAGTCTAAAAGAAGCTGAAGCAACCCGAGCTGCAGTGTTAGGAGAGTCCAGTAACCAATAAATATGCACTGCAAAAACCTTTTAACTAACTACATTCAATAAGCAATAACATTCAGTACATACAGATTGCTAACTACCAGACAATTTTGCATCAGTGTTTTAAAAAGTCAAGCCCCAACGGGAGTTTCTAGAATTATAAACCCGCTTCTCCTTGCATGAGGTCTTCCAAAAAGGGGGAGAGCCTTCTTAATAGTTGTATGGATGCTTTTTGCTGGTCCTACAAAAGACACATTGTGCAGCTAACATGGGGACGGAGTACTCCTGTCATTCTCAAAGCTGAATGTTATTGCTTATTGAATGTAATGAATATTTATACCTGACTAGGATGAAATATGATACACTATGCACGTTACTAAATGATGATCATAAGTAGAACACATTCGTTTGTTAAAAGGTTTTTGCAAAGTCTAAAAAGAAGGCCTGCATGGTTAACAATGCAAGTCGAGGAAGCTATAAAAAGTAGAGAGGCTTCTTTTAAAAAGCGGAAGGTCTGCCCCAACGAATGGAGCAGATCTTGCCGAGCGCGAAGGCGTTGCTAGCTGCCGTGAGACGGGGCAATTCGCATGTCCCCCAGAGGAGCTGCAGAGTCTTGCCTGCCGGCCTGTGGTCTCCCAGCAGCCTGCTGCGTCCATCTCTGTGTGGACGCCTATAGCCCCCCCCCTCCCGGTCAGTAAGAGACCCTCTCTTTTTTCCTCCCCCCGGTAGGAAACAAGTCCAGGCAACCAAGGCAGAGGCCGAAAAGGACGGTGTGAAGGTTCCCACCACGCTGGCGGAGTATTGCATCAAAACTAAAGTGCCTTCCAGTGACAACAGCTCAGATTTGCTTTACGACGACTTGTACGACGACGACATTGACGACGAGGACGAGGAGGAGGAGGAAGACGCCGACTGCTACGATGACGACGATTCCGGCAACGAGGAGTCGTGACCTGTCTCCCTCCGGCCCCTGTACTGCCTCACCGGTTTGGCCAGAGGGGAGCGGCAGTAGCCGAGTGACAGTTCAGCAAAAAAAAATTATATATATATACATGGGGGGTGGGGAAAAATACCAACCAAACCTGCGTCTCCTGCTTTTCTCCTGTTTTATGGATCTCGGTCTTTCTTTCCCCCCTCCCTTTCCCCCTCCCGTCCCCGTGTGGACCTTTTAGCGAGAGAGCCCTCCACCGAATGTCTCGATTCTTGCATCTTCCCCTGTCCCCGTCACTGCGTTCTGATTTTTCTTTTTCTTTTCCCCTGAAAGAAAAAAAGATGCTCTCCCCCCCCCCCCCCCCATTTTCCCTCTCTACAAGCAGCATTCACGACCCAACCAGGTTTGCTCTGTGTTTAGGTTCTTGAATTAAACACAGTCTTGCATCAAGATGTTTAAATGTATTGAACGCCGGAGACTGTTTGGGGGGGGGGGGTCGCTCCCCGTGAGCCGCACGTGAAACGGGCGAGGAACAGAAGCGGACCGGCGGCTGAGCCCGTGCCAAGTTTAAGCTGCTTTGTCAACAGTGCCCGCCTGTGCACTTGTTGAGCCTGGTGGTGGTGGTGGTGGTTCTTTCTTTCTTTTGTGTTGGGAAGAGTGCGAACGCTCGAGTGTGTTGGGCGTGACAAGGCCTGGTGCTGAAAGGTCCAGTATTCAATTTCAGTTCTGCTAAGTGGAAGAACGGGCATTGGGGGGTAATCCTGGGGTCTTTGGTCCCCAAAGAGTGTCCGGGTGTGTGGGAGGGGGTCAGCCATCTCGTGATGAGAATCTTCCGAGGAACACTTGTCCCGTTGTCGTCGTTTTATCTCCCCCCCCCCCCAGCCCTCCAGTTGCTGCTGGGGGGAAGAAGCAGGCCTGCCTCC
>NW_015177067.1:332511-339253 GCF_001447785.1 Gekko japonicus
GGGGGGGGCTGTTGAAGTCCCGGAAGGGCAAGCAAGTGGCGAGAAGGCCCAGGGGGCAGGCTTCCTTGCCCCCCCCCCAACCCCCTAGCTTTGTATCCATTTGGTGTATTTATGTTAACGCTGGGCCCTGCTGGGATGGAGGAGAGGCGGCGCAGTGGGGCAGCCCTCTGCTTGGGCGCTTCCTTGCAAGGGGGGGCCCTGCCCACCCAACACGGATGGCTTTCGAGGGCTTGTAAAGCCCCCCGCTGCACCCCCCCCCATTCTGGAAGCAGAAACGCTGCCATCCTCCACTGTGTGACTTAGCTTCAGCTCCATTCCGGCTGCGAAGGATGCTTCGACTTGTGGTTCGCACTGAATGCTCGCTTGCGTAAAAGCCATCAACCAGCCTTGGCTACCTCTGCAGAGTCTGCCCTGACTGGGTCTGTCCTAAGGCGGGGCGGGGGAAGACTGGTTGGAGCCCCCTGCAAGGTGAAGAAGGTATCTGTTCCCCTCCAGAGTGGCTGGGAAGCCCGGGGGTGGTTCTTCAAGCCTAGCACTGACAGGTAACCCAGAGTGTACCTGCTTAGGGCTTTCCTTGCAGCGGTGCCTGTCGGAAGCTGGTGAACCTTGGCATAGTGTTCTGGGGCGCCCTCGCTGCTTACAGCTGCATGGGGGCGGGGAGTGGGCAGGGGAGGGTATCAGAGCCCAACCTATCCCGCATAATCACTGCCCGAGACTTGTAATGGTGTGGGCAGCCCTCCGTTCATCAGCAGGCCAGCCCCTGCGGCAACTTCTCTCTGAGCAGAGCTTCGTGACCCCAAGGGGGCTTCTGGCTTGGCCTGAAATGAGGATACTGTGTCTTTCAGCCGTTTCTCCCCTTTGTACGTTGACTGTCTTCACTGTATGCGCTCCAGTGACTTGTATTCGCAAGCTTGGTGGTGTTCCCCATTCTTGAGATTCAGCCAACCGAGATGCAACTATCAAGCTATTTAAGAGATTATGAGGACAAGATGTTTACTAGAGCCACGCCATAGCCTGGTTCTGTCAGAAACCTTCCCTGTCCCCATCCCAGATAATTTGTGTTTACTTTCTCTGATTTTTTAAAAAAAGAAACTTCGATGCAGTTCTCAGCCCTTCTGAAACCAGCAGGGAGCACTTGGAATTCTATTGGAAATTTTCTTTCTTTCTTTTTTTTCCTGAGCTGAAATCTTGGATGTTTCTCCGTTTCCCCCCCTTTGGTTGATATGATTTATCAGACCAGATTAACTGTGGTTTTGGGGTTTTTTTTTGTGTTGTCTCCCTTCCCCTTTGAGAATTTAGTTTTGGGGGTTTTTTTCTGCACATCTGTCTACTAATAAAATGTGAAATAAAGGACACCTGGATTGGTAGTTGCCTTTCCAAAACTTGCTTTGATTTGCACCAAAGTCTAGAAGGCATTCAGAGAGTATTGCTGACTCTTTGATCTTTCCCCTGTAGTGAGTGGCTACACGGTGGGCTTCCTTGCCTCTGCTATTTAAAAAGGGGGGGGTCTGTATGGACACCACCAGCTAAGTAGTTGTAGTCTTACACCTGGCGTATTGCCAATACAAGAACCAGGGACATATCTCCCCCCCCCCCTTGCGTCACCACTAGTCCTCTTGAATTTCAGAGGGGGTAGCCATGTTGGTCTGCAGCGAAAGGGTGAGGTTCGAGTCCAGTAGAAGAGGAGGAGGAGGAGACTGGATTTATACCCTGCCCTTCACTACCCGAAGGAGTCTCAGAGCAGTTTACAATCTCCTTTCTCTTCCCCTCCCCACAACAGACACTCTATGAGGTAGGTGGGGCTGAGAGAGCTCTTTCAAGGACTGCTCCTGAGAGAACTGTGACTGGCCCAAAGTCACACCAGCAGCTGCATGTGGAGGAGTGGGGAATCAAACCCGGTTCTCCCAGATTGGAATCTGCACTCCTAACCACTACACCAAACTGGCGCTCGACCTTTTTGGAGTATAACCTTTCAAGAGTCAGCTCCAGTAGGTAGCTCAGTGAATCCTTTCAGGTAGCTTGAATATTTCTTTATTTTCCTGACGGGGACTCAAATCAAGGTGGATTACCCAGACTGACTCAATACAGTCAACAAGATGGGACCATAAAATGAGGCATCCAGTGATGCAAAAATCTCTCACCCCGCTGCTATGACCAGTTTTGGCCACGAACTGAGTTCGTAAGAATGCAAGAGAAGCCAGTGGGCCTGCCCCGTCCAACAGAAGTTTCTTCTTCGATGAGGGAGAATTCCCATCAAGGGCGTCTCCAATAATATGCGTAAACAAATAATTCCCTTCTCTTTGGATTACTTTTACCTGGAGTGTGTCATGCGTTGATAGCAGTCAATGGCAGCTGCCGGCTTCAGACTGTGCCCCAGTAGGCTCCTCGGAGACGGATAGGGCCGCCGGGCAACCGTGGAGCAGCTCCCCTGCCGTTCCGGAACTCCTGTGACCGCACAGGGATTTCTCGGCAGCCAAATTACCATGCAAAGGATTGATCCTCCACCGTTTAGGCTTGGAAACGTCCCTTTGGCCATCTGTGTCCCCCTCCGCCTTAAAGAAGTTTCCTACTAGTCACACGAAGCCCGTCTGAGGTCCTCGGGTGGAATGCAGGTGCATAAATATTTGGAATAACTGAAGTGCATCCGTTTTAAGTACGAGTACGTTGCCTCTTCCTTCTAAACAGCTGCTCACAGTTTTTAAAAAAGTCACTTAGGGTGCGGTCAGACGGCGTGCTGGGAGCGGTTTAAATTGTTCCGGCCCTGATGCGGTCTTTTTTAACCTGGAGAATTGTAGTCACACTCACCTCCTTGCTCCGGATCACCGCGCAGCCACATCGCTCCCTGCCGTCCACACATGGGAGCGTGCATCAGGTTTTTTTCTTCTTCTCTCAGTTTGGGCATGCACACAGGCAGCCATCTGTAGAGCTAAAAGTTTAGCACGTGCGCAGAACGGCGATTTCCACTTCAACCCGACTGCTGTAACACTTCCCTTTAAACATTTACCCCGAAAATGGCCTCGGTGAGATCCCAAACTCGTCTAAATGCTAAAACTAGGCACCGTTTAAATATTGTTTTTAATAATGCGGTGGCGGACCTTCACCTATGCGCACACCACCAACGCTTTTTTTAAAAATGGCGGGAGGAAAACGGAAGCCCCGGGCAGCTTTCGAGCGGGGGGGGGGGTTAAATCGAGTGGGGAGGGGGTTTAAACTGGAAGTGGCTCAACACCACAGGAGCGATCAGACGTCAGAAAAGTGCGGCTGGAACCGGAGAATCAGGAAAACACCACTTGGGGACCTGGTATCAAAATACTCTGGGTTAAAGCGGTTTTGAGCCAGAAAGCGATGGCTGGGGACGGTGTGCAGATGTTGACTGTGATCGCGCAGATAGAATCTGTTTCTGAACTGGCACGACACCAGATCAAATGGCGCATCTGACCGCACCCTTAGTAAAAATTCTGCACCAAGTTGGGAGAACGAGGCAGGGGCCCCGCTCTTGCCACTGAGCTCGAGAGGTAAGTGCTGATCAGGGACAGGGCGTGAACGGGCCCAGCGGCAGGATGGGGGGGTTCCACAGTGTTGCATTCGCAATATGTGGCTTAACAGAATCACAGAGTAGTCCAACTCCCTGCTCAATGCGGGGTCAGCCTGGAGCATCCCCGACAAATGTTTGTCCAGCCGCTGCTTCAAGACTGCCAGTCGGGGAGCTCACCACCAATGCTCCCTCTAAGCTGTGGAGTCCTGTGAGCCAAAATTCGACTTTGTGAGCTACTGGCACTAAAGTTGTGAGCCAGCGATTTGGCTACTGCATAAATTAGTTTGTTCTGGAGCCCTCCTTCCTGAGCTAAGACAAATGTGTGAGCTGGAGGCTAAAAAACAGTGAGCTAGCTCACATTAACTCAGCTTAGAGGGAACACTTATGAGTCATAAGGTGGTTGTCAGGGTAACACGGCGGACAGGAGAGTGACGATGCAAACAGCTGTGGGGATATCCCATTAGGGGTAAAAGTAGGCACAACTGTTGGGTAAATAACGCAGCATCTTATGCTGATTAAGTAATTGAAATATTCAGAACCAGGGGTCATTTCCTGCGGGAGCGCACAGGAGCGGAGCTCTGGCAGAATATTTTCAATATTCGTAACAGCTGTAATGTCTAGTAGAACCTGCCATATGGGCTAAGATGATTGTAGTGTAAGCATTACAGACATTACAGCTGTTATGAATATTGAAAATCTTCTTTGATATCTTTGAAATGTCACCAGAGGAAATGAATTACTGAGAGACAGTCTCCGTCTCACATGTTTCTTCGGAAGAAGATCTACCTTCGAAACGGCAAGACGTTCCGGAGATCACCGTCGTAATTTTCTATTTTTCTATTATTGTGTATTTTCATATTTTTGATTCTTTAAAGAAATTTACTAAGCGTCACCTTTTCACAGTTTTTTCTGATTTTTGTATTGTCTTATCATTTGACATCATATCCTACTTTACTAGACTTCCGCCATTAGAAAGATGAGCTTCTTGTGCCTCTTAATCAACGGATGGTTCCAGTTAGCAAGAGCTAAAAGGTCTGGTAGAACGGGTTCTGGAGCAGTGTTCCCCCTAAGCTGAGTTAGTGTGAGCCTAGGTAAAGGTTCCCTTGCTCGAAAGCCAGTCGAATCCGACTCTAGGGTTGCGGTGCTCATCTCCGTTTCAAAGCCCAAGAGCCAGCACTGTCCGAAGATGTTTCCGTGGTCATGTGGCCGGCGTGACTAAACACCAAGGCGCACGGAACGCTGTTACCTTCCCACCAAAGTGGTCCCTATTTATCTACTTGCAATTTCTTGTTTTCGAACTGCTAGGTTGGCAGGAGCTGGAACTAGAGATGGGACTTTAATGCCGGTAGCTCACAAAGTAGAATTTTTGCTCACAGCTTAGAGGGAGCATTGCTCTGGAGCCATCCTTCCTGAGCAAAGACAAAAAATGTGACAGCCAGAGGCTAAAAAACTGTGAGCTGGCTCACACTAGCTCAGCTTAGAGGGAACACCGCTTCCAGGCCCGCAGTGCCCTGAGCTGGACTGCCGGGGCTTGTCCGATCTGATCAGATCTCGGAAGCGAAGCAGGGTCGGCCCTGGTTAGTATTTGGAAGGGAGACCACCAAGGCATACCAGGATCGAGACACAGGGGCAGGCAAGGGCAAACCACCTCTGAATGCCTCTTGCCTTGAAGACCACATGGGGTCGCCGTGAGTTGGCTGCAACAAAAGGGGGCTGTTCATTCACCGTGCCCCTGCATAGTGCAAGGACAAAAGCCGCCCAGGTAGAGACGGCTCAATGAGGAATTCAGACGTCAAGCTTCAGCTGTTCAAGACAGCGTACCCCTCGTGCTTACCACCCCCTCCCTGGAGCAAGAAGGACACTGTGAAGTCCGGTGAGGTCCAGGGCTTCAGACAGAACAGAATAGCGATGCTAGTAGGGGCAGAAGAGTCAAAGAGGGAGGGGTGTCCTCTGACATTCCCCACCAACACCCCAGGCCCTCTTGTCCTCATCCAGAGAAGAGCGATGCTTAAAATCCCAACACTGATGCGCCAGTAAATGTGAGGCTTTAGCCAGAAGAGGAAGCTGTGGAAAGGGCCTAAAACTGCACATGGGTATCACGCACACGCGAAACCAGTCTTCCCTCTAAGCTGAGTTAGTCTGAGTTAGTTCCCGGGAGGGGAGGAAGAATGTGGATGCAGAGGGGATTCGGGTCCCAAGCCTGAGAGGGGGAGTGGCAGAGCGGGGCTTCAGCAGCATTGGTCTTTTTAAAAAAATGTGCTGTCACTGAGCCCGTTTGGCCAGACACACGATTTTAGGTTACGCTGAACAGTTTGGCCCCGGTGGCTGAAGGGGAGAGGAAACCTCCAGTGAATTTCCAAGGGTTTCAGTGAAAAAAAAGCCATTTTTGGTGCTCTTCACAAGAAGGCTGTGCCTGACTCCGAAGCTCCCTGCAGCACTGGGGGTGGGTGGGTATACAGGGCAACATATAAAGCACAGAGGAGACGACCACCAATGTCATTCTGGAGAGCCTACCCCTTGGCCCGAGAGGTAGGTTTCTATACCTGCTTTTCTCTACCCACAACAGGCACCTGGTGAGGCAGGTGGGGCCGAGAGGGGGCTGAGAGAGATCTGAGAGAACTGGGACTGGCCCAAAGTCTCCCAGCAGGCCTCGTGTGTCTCAAAGCGGCTTACCATCGCCTTCCTCTCCCCACAACACGCACCTTGTGAGGCAGGTGGGCCTGAGAGAGTCCTGAGGGAACGGTGACTGGCCCAAGGTCACCCAGCAGGCCTCATGTGTCTCAAAGCAGCTTACAATCGCCTTCCTCCCCCCACAACAGGCACTTTGTGAGGCAGGTGGGGCAGAGAGAGGTCTGAGAGGACGGTGACTGGCCCAAGGTCACCCAGCAGGTTTGAGGTGGAGTAGTGGGGAATCAAACCCGGTCCTCCAGATTATACCCCGATTATAATTCGCTGCTCTTAACCGCTACACCCGACTAAGAATTGCCTTGACATCTGTCCTTTGACCATCTTTTAGGACCACTGAATTAACTGCCAAACACCCTGTCTGCCCGGAGGGCAGAACGAAAAATAAACAGGCTTCCCAAAAAAATGCAGAAACCGTTTGGCTCTTATTACATTTACAAATACATACATTAAATATATTACATACAACAGCAAATCATAGAGGAAGCAGGCAAGGAGTCGCGTGTGTCTCGTGCAGAACGC
>NW_015177067.1:339350-340811 GCF_001447785.1 Gekko japonicus
GGGGGGGGGGGTTTCCACAGATGTGTGTCGCCTGCTACCCTCTGTCTTCTGTCCCCACCCGGGGTTAGTTCGTCCAGTACGGGGAGGCTCCGTAGGCCGTTTTGGAGGCCTGAGGCTTCTGCTGCAGGGCACTCGGCTGGCTGCGCTGGCCGGACCCCCCCTGGAAAGAGAAAACAGTCTTGGTCAGAAGGGGGCAGCACATTCATCCTACGGCCATCTGCCCGTCAGTCCTGCCAACTGGCCCAAGCACCCCTCACTATGCAGAAGCCGGTAACCCCCCCCCCGTCTCCAGCCTCGCCATCTTCCTGAGTACCCTGTTCCTTTTTAAAAAATATTTTATTTAATTGTAAGTGCAAACAAAAGAATTTCAACATCTAAGTAACATCCAACCCAGAATTTTAACAGTAACAAGACAAACAGGATAACGTAAGCTTCAGGACAGAAGGGATAATGATGCAACAAGAAGGTGTCACTTGCGCGCTGCCTGAGAGTACTATATACGGGTACGGACATAAACGTGAGCATGAACATGAATAACTAGGGTCATCTAGAGTGCTGTGTTGTCAAAGATTCAAGAGAATCGCTTATTTAAAAATGAAGCCACAATGCAAAGTTTGGATTTTTTTGGGCAGGAGATCGTTTTCTGCCATGAATGTAAGTATGGGAACCAGGTGTTTGTGAATTTGGAGTGTGTTGTGCATTGTTCCAAAACTACAAAGAAATAAGCAGGGGGAAACTATAAACTACGGGAGAAAGTAAAGATAACCACTAAAAACCCAAGAGGTGGTGGTCATATAATGGTTACAATATAGCTTTAAGTCAAAGAGAGCAATTTTGTTACATTTAAGGTGATCATTAAAGTCGCTGATATGCTTCAAGTCCAGATATTCTGACTTAGTAAAGTACAATACGAAAGAACGAGTAAACATTTAAAACAAAAACACAGAAAACAAGCTTTAGAGAAAATTAGCATCTCATTTTTTGCCTCTTCTTTCCCTCAATTGATAACCTTGCTTGGGGGCAGCCGCCCCACATTCCGAATCTGAGTCTCCTTCAGTAGGTGTTAGGGGTGTGCAAAAAAATAAAATTCGGCCCATTTGGATTCGGCCAAATTGGGCAGAATCAATTTCGGCTGGCAGTAAGACTCCTGCATGTCAGTTTAGTCAGTAGGAGCCATTGGGGAGTCTTTGGGCCAGCCGAATGTCAATTTCAGCCCCATTATGTCCTATGGGCCATTGAAGTCAATGGTGAAAACATAGGGTATATTCTGGGGGCTGGAGGGGAGGGGGCTTCAGGGAGAGACTCCAAACTCGCAGGGTAGCTGCTGGAGCCCCTCCCCAAGATACCACCCAAGTTTCAAGAGCATTGGACCAGGGGGTCCAATTCTACGGGCCCCCAAACAGGTTGCCCCTATCCCCTCCATTGTTCTCTATGGTCCAATGTTCTTCAAACATTGTGTGA
>NW_015177067.1:340876-346539 GCF_001447785.1 Gekko japonicus
AGGTCCATCAGTGGCTCTTCGCCACAAGGTATAGGTGGAACACTCTGTCTGGGGCAAGGGATGCTCTGTCTTCTTGGAGTTTGGGGGGCAACAGTGGGAGGTTTTGTATTTCTGTATATCATATACGCTTGGGGTCCCTCTTGTTTGGCTGGTTTAGTCCAAGGCAGCTTCATGTCTGACCCCTCCCAGCGTCAGTAAGTTTGGGGGGGGCAGAGAGTTTGAAGCGGGGCGTGTTTCCCAGCCGACTCCTGAGGGGGAGGGTGACTGCAGAGGAGAGCCGTGGACCTCCCGACCCCCCTTCCCTCCCCAGGCACTCACCTGCCCGTCCTGCTGGAGGTGATGGTGCAGCATCTGGGAGTGAGGCTGCTGGTGGGCAGGCAGGATGTGGAGGAACGGGGCCGGGGCGTAGCCGGCGGCAGCACCAGGGTTCAGGGGCCCCGTGGAGCCCAGGGCAGAGGGCAGGTTGAACGGAGGTGGAGTGCCGGTGTGGAATCCCTGCTTGTCGAACGCCTGGCCGGAGGGAAATCACGGAACACGTCACACAGAGAAAGGGGTGTGCTGCTCCCACCTTACGAAGCCCCCAAAATGCGCAACGGCAGGCAGCTTGGAAGTAGAGCTTGGACTGAGGTGGGTCGGCAGGACTCGGATCAGACCTTTCGTCGCCTGAACTTTCGTTTGGGAGCCGGGGGAATGGCATTTCGGGGAGGGATTCTCCCTGAATGCCTAGGACGTGGCAGCGCGGGTGCCGCTTCAACTAGGGGGCAAAAGCGCAATTCCAGAAGTCTCCACGACTCAGTGGATGTTGGCTCATCAGCCGCTACATTTACAGGGCAGAGGCCTCAGGGAGCCCAGATTTGCCACTGTGACAGTGGGCTGCGAATGAAGCCAGATCTCTGAGCGTGGAGGACGGGGCAGGTGGCGAGAGGGGTCCTCACCTGAGTCTTGTTGTAGACTGAGCCGCTGATATCAGGCACACCCGTGTTACTTGAGGTCACAGAAACACCTGGGAAAAGGAGAGACGGGAAGAGGCTTGTGAGACCCAGGCAAGCGGCACCACCCACTTTCTCAAAACACTTGATGGGCACCAAGAAAGGTGTTGGGGGTCCCACGGGCACGATGTTGGGGACCTGGACTCCTGCCCCTACCCTCAAGGCGGACTGGAGCAGGCAGCTGGGAGAACCCCGTGGTTCTGTACTGGGAAGACCAGGCTCTTGAAGAATCCAGCAGAGAGGCTTGGAGTGGTGCGTGATCATAGAATCCTTGAATCACAGAGTTGGAAGGGGCCATAGAGGCCATCTAGTCCAACCCCCCTGCTCAATGCAGGATCAGCCCAGAGCATCCCTGACAAGGGTTTGTCCAGACGCTGCTTGGAAGACTGTCAGGGAGGGGAAGCTCACTACCTCCCTGGGCAGCTGATTCCAGAATCATACAATCCTAGAATCACGGAGTTGGAAGGGTCCACAGAGGTCATCTAGTCCAACCCCTTCTGCTCAATGCAGGATCAGCCCAGAGCATCCCTGACAAGGGTTTGTCCAGAGTGGTGGCGAACTTATGGCACGGGTGCCAGGGGTGGCACTCAGAGCCCTCTCTGTGGGCACATGTGCCATCGCCCCAGCCAGGCCCAGACCATCATTAAAGGGTCGAATCCTCTGCCAAATTATTTTAAGTCAATGAAAGCATTTGGGATTGCTTTCCTTACTTTGTTTGGATCATCTTAAGTTAATGTAGGAGTTGTTTTTTTCTAAAGTAAAACCTCAGCATTCAGGTTAAATGGCCGTGTTGGCACTTTGCGATAAATAAGTGGGTTTTGGGTCGCAGTTTGGGCACTCGGTCTCTAAAAGGTTCGCCATCACTGTCCTATGGTCTTATGTCTGGGGCAGGTGATGCTCTGTATTCTTGGTGCCTGGGGGGGGGCACAGTGGGAGGGCTTCTGGAGTCCTGGCCCCGCTGGTGGACCTTCTGATGGCTTCTTTCACGTTCTTCCGCCCGGCAGGCTGGAGGTGCCAGCCGAACCTGCTGAGCCCCCCAGCCCACGTCCAGCTCCAAGGGCAGATGCCCCCCCCCACCCTGCACCGCCCTGCTTGGTACGAACACAGAGGCAGAGGCTGTGCGACCCACGTCCAGCCAAGAGGGCAAAGACACGGACCAGAGGGCCCCTTTGGCCCCGGAGGGGCAGAACAACCGCCTCACATGCCGACAGTTACCTTTCCCAGGTCCACTGCCAGAGGATTTGCTTTGTGCTTGTGATGATCCGGCGTAGCCTCCTTTGCTGTAGTCTCCAGCGGCCGGTCCCTGCGTCAGGTCATCGTAGCCTGACGGGAGAAAGAGCCGTTGGGGTTAACCGACATAGCCGCACTCGCCTCTTGGGCACCACGTAATGCGGCTGGAGCATGAGGGCGGGGGATTCAGCTGTACGCTTCTGCAACACCAGGAAGCCTGGCTGGTGGTGTCTTGCCCGCCCCCCCGATCCGACCCCTCCACCTACACCCCCTCTGGACTGCTGCTTTCAGGACAAAGGAGGATGGGTGGCTGCCCTGAAAGCTCAGTGGAGAAAGGACAGACCGGAGACAATAAGCACGCACACACACGCACACACAGAAGAAGATAGTATCGGAGGGTAGACATGTTGGTCTCCAGCAGAACAGCAGAAAAGAGGAAGGGTCCAGGGGCACCTTAAAGGCTAACCAAATTTGTGGCAGGGGAGGAGCTTCCCTGAGTCACTGCTCACTTCTTCAGATACAGCAAGAATTGGGAGTCCATCTGTCGTATATATCAGAAAGCGGGGTGGTTTCAGATGCCGAATGACTACAGCAGGTGAATGACAATAGCGGGTGCGCGACTGGATTAGGTGTGATATGCAGAGGGGTAGCAGGCATGGAGAAATCAACATTGGTAACGAGACAGGAAACCTAGGTCTTGATTCGGTCCGGGACGATGCAGTAGAACAGTTAGATCGGAGTCCAGGAGCACCTTAGAGTTTCGGGGTGAGAGCTTTCAAGAGGCAACGCTCCCTTTGTCAGACACAGTACAACAGAAGTCGAGATCTGACTCCTTTCATCTGATTTATCCGATCCCAGCTTTTTGAAAAGGGGGGCTGGTCAGAGAAAAGGAGTCAGATCTCCGCTTCTATTGCCCCGTGTCAGACAAAGGCAGCTTTGCCTCTCGAAAGCTGACTCCTTGAAACTCTCATTGGTCTCAAAGGTGCGACTGGCAACGAAGGTGTTTCAAAGGCCTTCCCCCTGCAACAGGTCTTTCACATGCAGGGAACCCAACAGACCTTGTTGCTCTGCCCACCTTACAAGCTTTTGCAAGCAGAACTTTTTGAGGGATGGGAAACTCCGTGCAGCCGAGGCCGTGGTTGGTTAACAGAGACGTCTTGTTGAACCGAGGAGCCAGCCCCCTCCTGGGGTACCAGCTGCGGCAAGAGGGGTCCAGTGCAATGTTCCCTCTAAGCTGAGTTAGTGTGAGCTAGCTCACTGTTTTTTAGCCTACAGCTCACACATTTTTGTCTTAGCTCAGGAAGGATGTGGCTCCAGAGCAAGCTAATTTATGCCGTAGCCGAATCGGTCGCTCACAACTTTAATGCCAGTAGCTCACAAAGTAGAATTTTTGCTCACAAGACTCCACCGCTTAGAGGGAACATTGGTCCAGAGCACCCCCTGCTCACCTTCTGGAGGGCAAGTTCTGTGCCCCAAAGGGTCAACACAGAGGTCACACCAGGGAGACTGGATCTCTCCCGCAATGGTCCACAGGGCAGCAGCTGCCACAAAGGGACCCCGACTGGGAAGCAGGGGCAGGGCCTTAACCCTTGTCTACCCAGCACAGTTTCACCCACTGTTAGCTAAGGAAAACGGAGAAGGCAAAGAGGGGGTCCCGCTTGTCTTTTACGGGGGGGGGGGGCAGTCTGATGGGCAAGGGCCCAGGGCTGCCACCGCTGGCTTGGGAAATTCCTGGAGATTTTTTGGGGGTGGAGCCTGGGGAGGGCGGGGTTTGGGGAAGGGGGGGACTTCAGTGGGGTACGGTGCCGTGGAGCCCCCCCCCCAGCGCAGCCCTTTTCTCCAGGGAAGCTGATCCCTGCAGTCCGCAGAACTCGGCTCAACAGACAGAAGAGCCAACGGCCCAAAACTCCCGCAAACCGGGCAGACCTTGCCGGCTTCTTCTTTCAGACACCTGGCGATGGCCGAGCGCGGCCGGGACGGGGCTCCGACACCATCCAAAAGCTCACCATCACCCCCTCCGCCGAGGGCCTGGAAGCCGCCTGGGCGTGGCAGCTGGAGCAGGATTCCCGGCGAAGATCGCCGCTGGCCGGAGGGTTCCTGCAGGTGGGGCCTCCAGGCACACAGAGACAACCTGCCTCAGGCAGCCCCGAGCGACAGGCCTCCGGGTGTTCCTCTTTCCTTTGGCCTCACACAGAACTCCCCCCCCCCTCTCGAAATAAACTCTCTCCACTCCCTGACGCAACTTATCCGGAGCGGAAGAGGGAGCTTTCTCTAGTGCAAGCCATTTCAAGGGCAGCAGGGCCTCAGCGAACCCCATGGACGTGGGGCAAGGCTCCCTCTGAGCTGTGGAGTCTTGTGAGCGAAAATTCTACTTTGGGAACTCCTGGCATTAAAGTGGTGAGCGAGTGATTCGGCCGCCACATACATTCGTTTGCTCTGGAGCTGTCCTTCCTGAGCTGAGACAAAAATGTGTGCCCTCGCTAAAAAAACTGTGCGCTCGCTCACACCAACTCAGCTTAGAGGGAACACTGAGTCGTGGGGCAAGCACTGAGAAAGCCCCGTGTACCAGCGCAGCTTCCAGACGCTTCTGGCCAGGAATTTCTCGGAGACGAGCGGGAGGAGTCGGAACTCCCACCACACAGCTGCCTTCTGTGACGTCACACGAGCGACGGGCGCTCCCCCTGCCTTGAGCGCCCATCGGTTCGCACAGCAGGCAAAACTCCGCACGGCTGCACGAGCCACTGTTACCTGCCCCGTAGCCATGCTGACCGTAGCCGCTCGCCTGCTGGAAGGGTGTGGAGGCGGCGTTCAAGCTGACGCTGTGTTGCTTGGCCGATGCAGGAGGGACCTGCCGAAAGAGAGGAAGAGGAGAAGGTCATGTCAGGGCAACAGCTGCAACTGCAAGGAGGAGGAGGAGGAGATTGGATTCATACCCCGCCCTTCACTACCCAAAGGTGTCTCAGAGCGGCTTACAAACTCCTTTCCCTTCCCCTCCCCACAACAGACACCCTGTGAGGTAGGTGGGGCTGAGAGAGCTCTGACAGAAACTGCTCTTTTTCAAGGACAGCTCTTGTCAGGGCTTGCCCAAGGTCATCCAGCCAGGTGCAAGTGGAGGATTGGGGAATCAAACCCGGTTCTCCCAGATTAGAGTCTGTGCACTTAACCACTACACCAAGCTTCTAATGTTGCCAAGAAGAGACGGCCAAAGCAGGCCTTGTGGCTACAGTGGGTCTTTGGGGCACTCTGCCCCCTTTCTTAAAGGCACAGCCCCAAGAACTTCTCCTGTAAATGCTTCCCTCCCCCCAATCATTTAAAAACATTATTAAAAAGGTGTGCGCTCCTTTAAGCAGAGCGGGGTGTTGCAGTTGACTAATTTCTGCACTGAGCAAGGGAGTTGGAGTAGGTGACCTCTAGGATCCCTTCTACTTCTGTGTCAAGAAACTG
>NW_015177067.1:346568-347634 GCF_001447785.1 Gekko japonicus
GGACTATAGAAGTCATCACCTGCACCTGCCGGCTTATTATCAGAACTATTGCTTAGGCTGGCAGAAGTGATTAACTTGCAACAGCTGAGAACTGTCATCGAAAGTGGCTGACAGCTTGCAATTTAGAGATCTATCCTGGTCACAGCTTGCCACTGGCTAAATGGCTTTTCTCTCTGCACTGAAATTCCTCTCCACTCTACGAACACAATGCCTACCCACAGGGAGACCCTCCTCGGAAGAACCCCCGTGAATTACAGGGGAGTGTTAAGGGGTTTTGGAGTAATCCCAGGAAAGACCGAGCGTGGCTGTTGGGTTCCCGCGACTTACAAACATGGTGGGCCCGTACTGGAATGCGCTGGGGACTCCCGGCACTCCGGCATAATAGGGCAGCCCCGTGTAGCTGTACCCGGGAGGCAGCGTGGGGTTGAGGAAGGGCTGCTGGGCCGTGTGGTGAGTCTGCGTCTGGTTCTGTTGTGCAGCGGCCAGAGTGGTGGCGGGGACGGGCGAGGCGGAATCCCCACGGCCAAATTTCGTTACGTCACCTGGCGGGGGGGGCGGACAAAAAAGGAGCATACAAGACAAGAGTCAGGAACCAGATGAAACAGGATCAGCGCAGACGTCACGGCAACGGCGGTCATCCTCTCACTGCGTTCCAAGCGAGGCTGGGCTTCGACGCCGAGCCCCCCCAAAACATTTCGTTTTTTCAAAAATCTTTCGTTTTTAAAACCTATGAGAAAAATAGGGAAGGGGAAACTATAAACTACGGGAGAAAGTAAAGATAAATCACTAAAAACCCAAGAGGTGGGGGGTCATATGATGCTTACATTAAAATAGCTTTGAATAAAGTAAAGTATTACTTGTTACATTGTAGGTGATCATTCACATCGCTTAAATAGTTCAAGTCCAGGTATTCTGACTTAGTAATGGACCATACACAAGAACGGTTTAATAATAAAAGTCACCCTGGAAAACATTTCCAGAGAGAAGAGAGAAGAGATTGGATTTGTACCCCGCCCTTCACTCGGAGTCTCAGAGCGGCTTACAACCTCCTTTCCCTTCCTCTCCC
>NW_015177067.1:347955-357031 GCF_001447785.1 Gekko japonicus
CAAGGTCACCCAGCCGGCTGCAAGTGGAGGAGTGGGGAATCAAACCTAGTTCTCCCGGATAAGAGTCTGTGCTCCTAACCTCTACACCAAACTGGTTCTTAGGTCACACCTGGAAATGACTGTTAGTTTTTTGTTTTATTTTTTTTCATTCCTGTAGAGCCTTTTTGTTGCATGGGGACGGACGGGGACACACACACACACACTGGAAGTCTAAAATACACATTAAATAAATAGTCCTTTCTCCTCTCTCCACAACACCATGAAATGTAATATTTAAACAACTGCCCCATGACATGGACACTTGAAAGAAGAAGAGGAGATTGGATTTATACCCTGTCCTTCACTCCCGAAGGTGTCTCAGAGCGGCTTACAAACTCCTTTCCCTTCCCCTTCCCACAACAGACACCATGTGAGGTAGGTGGGGCTGAGAGAGCTCTGACAGAAACTGCTCTTTTTCAAGGACAGCTCTGACCAGAACTATGGCTTGCCCAAGGTCATCCAGCAGGTGCAAGGGGAGGAGTGGAGAATCAAACCCGGTCCTCCCAGATTAGAGTCCGCGCACTTAACCACTACACCAAACTGGCTCTCAGCGGATTATTTATTTCTGACAGATGGATCCAGCAGCTGGACAGAATGGCTCCGGCCAGCGTCTATCCGGGAACCGCCATCTCGGAGCGCCCACTCACCTGAGTACGGGTTGCTGGCCAGGCCGCCCTCTCTGCCCGTCAAGGTCGCAGGAGCGGGGAATGTGATCCCATAATAATCCTGAAGAAAAGTAAAAACACCACAGCCACTTTAATGGTTGCATCGCCTGCTGACATTCCTTGACAAAGAAGCTCTCGTGTTTTAACAACTCTGGTTGTTGCAGCAAAACACATGAAGAATAAAGCCCACCGCCTCAAGCCTTCCCTGTCCTGATCTGGAGCAAATCTTCCCTTTTCGGGCTTTCCTGCTGGCATTTGGAACAGGGCTTTCCGTTTTCGGTTTCTGGTCAGTTTCGATTTCGGTATCTCAGCCTGACTCTCGCTGCCTTGCTTTTCGGCTGCCAAAAGGGAAAAAAGGATGGCCCCGAGCCAACCAAAGAGTCAGGCACGGAAACACCACTGTGACGACAGGAATTGGGAGACTCTTACAAAGACTTAATAACATATAACATTTGGGAAGGGGGGGGGGAGAATTCTCTGATCAAACGTTCTCTTTCCTATTAGCTGGTACTTCGTTCCTTTAACGCCCTCTTTAAGTTGACGCGGGAGGGGCGGAAACATCTGGTGAATAGAGGATGGAAGTTAGCCAAGGATTATCAGGCAACAACTCTGCTCTGGCACAAGTTTCGAGTTGTCTTCTGCGTATGCTTTAACAAAAAAAAAAAAGTGGTTTGAGGCTCCTTTGGGACTGCGGTCTGATCAGTTACAAGCTGGTGGTATCCTTTTGTTATTTTTTTTTTAGCTTGAAGGGTGCTAAAGATTAACACCCTTGTTTTTTTAAAGATGAAGAAGTCTTGCAGGGCATCCCGTGACCTGCACTGTCTAGGTTCAGATCCCTGGAGGTCTTCGGGGAGTCAACAAACAAAGAAATTCACGAGCTCTCAGCCCACAAAGTCAATCAATCAGAAGCCCAAACATTCTGAGGGTGAGTTTGGGAGGAGAGGTGAAGGCCAAAACATTCCTATAAATTTCCCCAGCTGTTCTAAGTCCATTCCAGATGCTGGAGTCTCCCAAATATGCAGAAATCATTCTGAGGGTGAGTTTGGGAGGAGAGGTGAAGGCCAAAACATTCCTATAAATTTCCCCAGCTGTTCTAAGTCCATTCCAGATGCTGGAGTCTCCCAAATATGCAGAAATCATTCTGAGGGTGAGTTTGGGAGGAGAGGTGAAGGCCAAAACATTCCTATAAATTTCCCCAGCTGTTCTAAGTCCATTCCAGATGCTGGAGTCTCCCAAATATGCAGAAATCCTCACTTTTTTACATGTTTAGGGCATTCCTTTACTTAAATAGTTTCTATGCCACCTTTCCATCCAAACAGAGTCCCCGAAGGAGCAAAAGCTAAAACGTTTGGACATCAAGCCCGCATTTAACATGCAGAAGTTTAAGAAAATAAATAAATAAATATAAAATTATTCAATTAGGAGCATAAACATGAACACCCAACCGAGGCAAGGGGGCCAACAGCAGTTACTGGAGGTATGCTGTCAGCTATGCTGCCATGAGTGTGGTGTATGTTTCTAATTGGTGTGCATTCCTTCCCATGCGCTTAATTGCATCTTTGCTGTAACGCATATCTCTCAAGGCCACTGGAGGAGTTGGTGTGTCTAGGTTTCGTGGGAAGCTTCTTATGTTCCCACCTTCTGCAGCCGTTAGCAATGTGCCAAATGCCCACGCGCGGAAGCCCATCTAATTGAGTACTACATGGGTGGGTGTGCATACGAAAGCCCTATATCCTATTATGCGCATAGGTAACCCGCCATTCCTAACAGTGTTCATGTTACTGCATCTATAGCTTTTCAATAAAAGTAAAACCTTCCTAGAAGCATGTACTTTGTTGTCTTGCTGTGGATCCTGAAATATGCCAAATGAAACAAAAAAGACCTTCACCCGCTGGAGGAAGACAACGCTAGAGGGAGGCGGACAAATTCTCCTGGGGAGGAAGAATGAGTGTTCAGGAGCCCCTTAACGGCTGACAAAAGTTGTGGCAGGGCACAAGCTTTTGTGAGTGACTCACGAAAGCTCCTCCCCTGCCACAAATCTCGATAGCCTTTAAGGTGCTACTGGACTCTTGCTCTTTTCTACCTGACGAAGTGAGCCGTGACTCACAAAAGCTCCTCCCCTGCCACAAATTTCGGTAGTCATTAAGGTGCTACTGGACTCATGGCTGTTTTCTGCTGCTAGAGATGAGACTAACACGGCGACCCATCTCCATCTGTCTTCCTGGGGAGGAAGTTCCAAAGTTTTGATAACCGTCTGGGGCAGTGTTCCCTCTAAGCTGAGTTCGTGTGAGCCAGCTCACAGTTTTTTTTAGCCTCCAGCTCACCCATTTTTGCCTTAGCTCAGGAAGGACGGCTCCAGGGCAAACTAATTCATGCAGCGGCCAAATCGCTTGTTCACCACTTCAATGCCAGTCGCTCACAAAGCAGAATTTTTGCTCACAAGACGCCACAGCTTAGAGCAGAGGTGTTAAATATGTGGCCCGGGGGCCAGATCAGGCCCCTGGAGGGCTTCTATCAGGCCCGCAGTGGAACTGGCTGTCTTCTGCTTCTTCTTCCAGTTCTGCTGCTGCTGCGTCATCGTAGGTTTGCAGCTGACAGATACACACCTGAACAGCATACTCAAGACTGCAACAGCACAGACATTTTGATGCACTAATGCAGAGCAAGAGGTGTCAGTTATCAGACACTGTTAAATAAACAAAATATTGCAAGAGTGCTAATGTTTTAAGCATGGTTTTAAGTAAAAAAAACAACACCTTTGTGTGTGTGTGTCCTTTATAAAGTTTATATCTCCACTACCTGGCATTACATTCTATGACACATGTGGCCCGGCCCAACAAGGTCTCATCTGGCCCTCATAAGAAATGAGTTCGACACCCCTGGCTTAGAGGAAGCATTGGTCTGGGGTACACTTTGAACCCTTCCTTTTGAGGGAGAGCTATTCCAAGTACCCCACTTTCAGACATGCCTAACGACTGGGGTGAAATGGCTGCATACGTACTACATTTCGGGGGCCAGGCTCACCCAAAGCTGCAACGTAAGAACCTAAGAACATAAGAGAAGCCAATGTTGGATCAGGCCAGTGGCCCATCCAGTCCAACAGTCTGTGTCACACAGTGGCCAAAAATACCAGGGGCCCTCAGGAGGTCCAGCAGTGGGACCAGGACACTAGAAGCCCTCCCACTATTCCCCCACCCAAGCACTAAGAAGACAGAGCATCCCTTGCCCCAGACCGAGAGTTCCTCTCTAGACCTTGTGGCTAAGAGCCACTGATGGACCTCTGCTAACAAACAAACTAACAAAGTTAAGAACATAAGAAGATAAGAGAATCCAATGTTTGGTCAGGCCAATCGCCCCTCCAGTCCAACATTCTGTGTCACACAGTGGCCACACACCACCTTCCAAGGCCCTCTCATGACATTTCAAGTATTTTTTTTTAAAAAAACATATTCCTATATACGCATCTCAAGTGATTGTTTTAAGAAGCAGAGTGATCACTACTGAAGTCTAAAGCAGGACAACCCCCCCCCCAAGCCTTGCTGACAAGGGTCCTCCAGGGACTCATCCAGAAGTCCTCCTCTTAGCCTTTGCGCCGAGAATCAACGCTCCCTCTGAGCTGCGCAGTCCTGTGAGCACAAATCCGACTTTGTGAGCGACTGGCATTAGAGTTGTGAGTGAGCGATTTGGCTCCTGCACAAGTTAGTCTGCTCTGGAGCCCTCCTTCCTGAGCGAAGGCAAAAATGTGTGAGCCGGAGGCTAAAAAAACCCGTGAGCTAGCTCACACTCACTCAGCTAAGAGGGAACACAAGCAATGCTCCCTCTAAGCTGCGGAGTCTTGTGAGCACAAATTCTACTTTGTGAGTGACTGGCATTAGAGTTGTGAGCGAGCGATTTAGTCTGCTCCGGAGGCCTCCTTCCTGAGCAAAGACAAAAATGTGTGAGCCGGAGGCTAAAAAAACCTGTGAGCTAGCTCACACTAACTCAGCTAAGAGGGAACAATAAGCAATGCTCCCTCTAAGCTGCGGAGTCTTGTGAGCACAAATTCTACTTTGTGAGCCACTGAAATTAAAGTTGTGAGCACACGATTGGGCTACTGCACCGGTTAGTCTGCTCCGGAGCCCTCCTTCCTGAGCGAAAGCAAAAATGTGTGAGCCGGAGGCTAAAACCCCCCCTGTGAACTAGCTCACACTAACTCAGCTTAGAGGGAACACTGCTGCTAAGTCTCTTGGGATAGGAAAGGCAGAATTATGTAAATCATCTGACACGGGGGGGGGGCCTTCCGTGACCTCACAGGCTCAGAAAGTCAATGAGGTCACTCTCGCTGGTGCATAGGGTTGCCACCTCCAGGTAAACACCTGGAGATTTTGTGGGCGGAGCCTGAGGAAGGTGGGGTTTTTTGGGGGGGGAGTTCAGTGGGGTCTAATGCCATAAAGTCCACCTTCCAAAGTAGCCATTTTCTCCAGGGGGGGACTGATTTCTGCCACCTGGAGATCAGTTGCAACCAATGCTCCCTCTGAGCTGTGGAGTCTTGTGAGCAAAAATTCTACTTTGCGAGCTTCTGGCATTAAGGTTGTGAGCGAGCGATTGGGCTGCTGCATCGATGAGTTTGCTCTGGAGCCATCCCTTCCTGAGCTAAGGCAAAAACGTGTGAGCCGGAGGCTAAAAAAACCTGCGAGCTAGCTCACACGGACTCAGCTTAGAGGGAACATTGGAACCCACTCCAGCCACCGCCTGGAGGTTGGCAACCCTGACAAAACCTGCCTGCTCCCATGAGCTTTAAAACAGACAGGATGTCCAGGAAGCTGGACTACACAAAAAGCACCTTGCAATATCTGAAAGTTGTATTGGTTAAAATTTGGAGCGTTGCCAACCTCCAAGTGGGGCCTGGAGATCTCCTGAAAATGACAACTCGTCTCCAGATTTCAACTGTCAGTTCCCCGGGAGAAGATGGCTGCTTTGGTGGGCAGACTCGATGTCATTGCACTACATTGAGGTCATCCTGCCCACCTCGGCATGCCCCTCTAAAATCTCCAGGTATTTCCCAAACCGGAGTTGGCAACCCTGAAGCAGGGAAGAAGTCGAGGGGGGGGGAGAATCTCTGATGGATCACTGAATTGAAAACGACTTAGGGACTGATGGTCCAGGTAAGCCCCAGATCAAAAAACCTAAATGTTTGGAAAGTGAAAATGAAACCAGGGGAAAGACCAGAAAATGATATATGGAAACGAATACAGGCAATAAATAGATGGAGATGGAAGAGCCCCGCACTTCAGAGCTGGACGGGAGAGTGGAGGAGAAGTTGCCGGAGACGTTGCCGGAGACCCAGCAGAGACCACCGAGGACGCTTCTGCCATCATGGGGGCTTCAACTTACAGCCCTGCAGGGTTCGCAGGACTGGTGCTCCTCTTACCGGCTCTGGTCGCGGCCCTGCACTGTGGCTCTCTGCAACAGCACCAGCGAGTGCTCAATTCACAGATCTCAGAGCTGCTGAGGCAGAAGGGCCCCAACGTCCCTCCGGAGTGCCTGGCGCAGCTGGCGGCGTTCAATTTCACCGCAAAGAATCTGAAAGTGCGGGAGCCGCACCTCGCCAGAGGAGCTGCCTACGAAATACTGAGAGGGTTCCTGGGTCTCTTCAGCCGCAACCCGGCGCAGGCGACTGCTGCCCAAGACAGGTCAGTCCCTGCCACGTGGCTCTTTGCTCCGGGGGGTCGGGCCAAGGTGGGATCAGTGTTCCCTCTAAACTGAGCTAGTGTGAGCTAGCGCACAGTTTTTTAGCCTCCGGCTCACACATTTTTGTCTTAGCTCAGGAAGGAGGGCTTCAGAGCAAACTAATTTATGCAGTAGCCAAGTTGCTCGCTCACAACTTTAATGCCGGTAGCTCACATAGCAGAGTTTTTGCTCACAAGACTTCATGGCTTAGAGGGAGCACTGGGTGGGATCCCCTCTCCTCTAACTCTGCCGTTCTAAAATCCTTTAGGCTCCTCAACGCCCTCCACGCCCAATCGAAACGTCTCCAGAGGTGCTTCGGGGAAGAGAAAACCAAGCCACGAAGCCCGGAGGAGACCTCGAACAAGTTGATACTGCGGAGGTATTTCTGGAGGATCAGGACTTTCCTCGAAGAGGAAAGCCGCAGCCCGTGCGCTGGGATCATCGTGCAGTTGGGAGTCCGGGCATGGCTGCCATCCCTTGATACGCTGACTCAGAGCATGAACGACTAAGGCGCGGAGAGCCGTGCCGATGACGAGGAGGCAGGAGACACAAAAACACGGCTGGCGCCTCCGGTACATTCGTGACTATTTAGGAAGAGGGGGAAGGAGTCAAGAAGGAACACCTGCTCCAGATGTGGAATATCTTTGCTGGGAATGTGTCCCCCCTTTTCCTCTCTCAAGAAACTTAAAAACTGTGGTGTGGCCACGGGTATGACCCCCGGGCACACGCCAAACCTCCCTGTCGAACTACAAGGAGCAGCTGAAGACATTTCTATTTATGTGACTTTTTATTTATTGCCAGTCCTAACTGGAGTTTTTAAATTTAAATTGGGACCCTTTGTGTGGGTGTGTGTTATAATGGTGTTTTTTTAAAAAAAAAATAATGGTGTTATTTATTTATTTATATTGTTTTCAATGTGTTTTTTTATTACAAACATTGCATTGTTCTGCAAAGGAGAAATAAAAGCTCTGTGCATCGCCTTGAGCAATGCAACAATCTGGAAATTTCATCTCTACTCCCTGTGTATTTCCCAAAAGACAAAAAGAGTAAAGAAATTGCGACATCCAAAGTTATATTCGGATTTTCGTCTCAGAGTAGGAAGGGGGCCACCTTGCTTGGATTGGGGTGTTTTAAGTGGATAACTAGCCTGTGGCTTCGAACCAAGGTCAGCCAACGAATCAAGGACTGACCAGAGGCGCACTTGGTTGCTAGCTGTGTATTGGTTTGTCTGTGTAGACGTTGCGTGTCGTAACGGGCACGCACACGAAAGCTTCTACCCAGAGTTAAACTTTGTTGGTCTTAAAGGTGCCCCTGGACTCACACTTTCTTCTGTTGCTTCAGACCAACACATCTACCCACCAATGTTCCCTCTAAGCTGTGGAGTCTTGTGAGCAAAAATTCTACTTTGTGAGCCACTGGCATTAACGTTGTGAGCCAGCGATTTGCCTGCTGCATAAATTGGCTTGTTCTGAAGCCATCCTTCCTAAGACAAAAAATGTGTGAGTCGGAGGCTAAAAAACTGTGAGGTAGCTCACACTGACTCAGCTTAGAGGGAACACTGCATACCCACCTGAATCCATTTTCCTCATATTTATCCAGAAAATTACAGAAGGGAAGGGGACGAAAGGGGAGGAATTGAGGAAAGAGAGGATTGGGTGTGTGTGTGTCATAATCCCCAAACAGGAAATCTGTGCCACGCCTTTCATGAGGACCAATCAAATTAACTGAGAAGCTTTACAGCAGCGTTTACCCAACCAGTGGGCTGCTGGGACCCAAAAGTGGAAGCCAAGATCTCATCCGGGAAACAGTGTCTTGTAGTCGTAGTAGATAATTCACTGAAAATGTCGAGACAGTGTGCGACTGTAATTTTAAAAAGGCCAACGCTATGCTGGGGATTATTAGAAAGGGAACTGCGAACAAACCAGCTAGTATCATAATGCCCCTGTATAAATCGATGGTGCAACCTCATTTGGAGTACTGTGTACCGTTCTGGTCACCACACCTCAAAAAGGATATTATAGCATTGGAAAAAGTGCAGAAAAGGGCAACTAGAATGATAAAAGGGTTGGAACACTTTCCCTGTGGTTGGGGCTCTTTAGCTCGGAGAAACGACGGCTGAGGGGTGACATGATCGACGTTTACAAGATTATACATGGGATAGAGCAGGTTGAGAAAGAAGTCCTTTTCTCCCTTTCCCACAAGACAAGAGCTCGTGGGCACTCCATGAAATTGCTGGGCAGTCGGGTGGGAACGGATAAAAGGAGGTCCTTCTTCACTCAAAGAGTGATTAGCACATGGAATCCACTGCCACAGGAGGTGGCGGCGGCTACAAGCCTGGACAGCTTCAAGAGGGAATTAGATAAACATCTGGAGCAGAGGTCCATCAGTGGCTATTAGCCACAAGGTATGGATAGGGACTCTCAGTCTGGGGCAAGGGATGCTCTGTCTTCTTGGTGCTTGGGGACCTGGTGTTTTTGGCCACTGTGTGACACAGAGTGTTGGACTGGATGGGCCACTGGCCGGATCCAGCATTGGCTTCTCTTTATGTTCTTAAACCGTTATCTTCCACGTCGTACATTAGTTGGTACTCTTTCTTCGGTGCATATACATGTTCATCTGGTAAAACATGTCCTTAGGGTCAGCCGAGTGACTGAGAACCTTGG
>NW_015177067.1:360821-378820 GCF_001447785.1 Gekko japonicus
AAACAGTTTTGTAAAGGTCTTATTCGCCTGCACCCTCCCCGTCGTTCTCCGACTCCGGCCTGGGATTTGGCTTTAGTTTTGCGTTTTTTGATGGGGAAACCTTTCGAGCCATTGGCCACTTGCTCTCTGAAGTTGTTGTCGCTCAAAACTGCGTTTTTGGTGGCCATCACTTCTGCTCGTCGGGTCAGCGAGTTGTCTGCTTTAAGGTGTGATCCACCATACTTGAGTTTTTCCCCTCATGGGGTGTCATTGTCCTTGGACATCTCCTTTTTACCGAAAGTCGTTTCGGAATTTCATTTACGTTCAGATATAGTTCTGCCATCGTTTTTCCCGTCTCCTGCTAATGAAGAGGAACGGAAATTGCACTCTCTGGATGTTAAGAGAGCGTTGCTGTTTTATTTGGGCAGGACTAAGTCTTTTCGTCAGTCTCCAGCTTTGTTTGTTGCTCACAGTTTGCCCTCCCGAGGGAAGAAGATCTCTTCCCAGACACTGTCGAGATGGATTGTGGAAGTAATCAAGCTGTGCTACGCTTTGGCTAAGAGACCTCTTCCAGGTCAGCTTCGCGCCCATTCTACAAGGGCGGTAGCGGCTTCCACCGCTTTCCTGAGAGGTATGCCGTTGGAGGACATCTGCAACGCTGTGACTTGGGCTACTCCACTCACCTTCGTGAAGCATTATGCCCTGGATGTCCGGTCTACTCGTCGTGTGGCGTTGGGTCAGTCTATCTTGCAGACGGCGCAGGTGTAGGGCCTCGGCCCCTCCTCCAGGTAAGAGTTATTGCTTGCTATTCTCCCAAGGGTGTGATGCACAGAGACCACGAAGAAGATAGACAGGTTGCTTACTGTCAGATCCCAAGCAGGAGAACAAACCCACGTTCCAAAGAAGTAAGATTTATTTCCAAAGCATGGTTAGTCATGAACATACAGAAATTGTCCAGAATGAATACAATACACAGGGGCAGTATAATATAGGAACTTCAAACTTGGTTAACCCAATGGGCTCAATTCCCTCGCAGGGGAGTTGATTAGAAAAGGCGCGATGCAGCCTGAGAACTCCAACGGCTCATATCATAAACACAAGGTCAGTTCACACGGGAATCTAATGAAGCAGAGCAAGAAGACATAACACTCCGTCATCCACCTGTAGGAGAAGCTTGGCAGTTACAGTTGCATACCAGAAGAGAATAACACGGGGAGGGAGGGAAGAGGGACACGTCCCCGAGAGATGGCAGCTCGCTGACACCTTCCTGAGCTAAGATAAAAATCTGTGAGCTGGTGGCTAAAAAACTGTGAGCAAGCTCACACACACTGCCCACAACCAGAGAAAAATGTCTTGTTATTAGCTGTGACGACCATTTTAATAATTACGGTGATGTTTCAAATTTTAATAGTATCACATTAACGAATATATTTTGTATAAATGGTATTCTGTTACTCGCCCTGGGCCCGCTACTGGAAAGGGCGGGCTATAAATGTGAGGAGATAAAGAAATAAAAGGTACCTGGTACGTTGTTCCGGGTTTTGTTTTGTTTTACGCATTGTATGTATTCTATTCGATTCGATCACACTGTATGTATGGTGTTGCTTGTTTGTTATTTCTCAACAAAATGTTAATTGTATATATCAAAAAAAAAGGTCGGAAACCACCGCTTTAGATCTCACCACAGGCTGGATGACAAAAAAATCCCCTGAAAATGAGAAAGGGTGGAACGTAGATTCTTTGGACCAGAGCCAAGGTGTTAAGGTCTGATGGATGCAAACAGGCAATCAGATTTATTGCTTGGGACGGTGTACTCTTACAACACATTCTCCGGGAAGCAAAACTCAGCTTGTGACTTCCATTCATTGTTCTCACAGGAATACAGAAGCCAAGTCCACCCCAAACGTCACAGACAGCTAAGCACGGTTATAGTCCGTCTATTAACTATGCTTCGGCAAAGAAAGGGAGGAAATTGTCAACCGAAGGAAAGCAGCCCTGGGTAAATACCGCATTCTCAATACAAGGTAATGCCACGCTGTTTCGGCTTCAGTTAGTTCTGTTATCTTGTGCAGCACCTTACATTCTTTTCAAGCATGGTTGATACAGAGCCTGTAAGTCGCTTCCTGCTGCTCTCAGCCCACAAGGGAACTGTGGGTCTCCTTTGGCATATGGGCCAATTTTGGATGAACTTGGAGTGGTTTGTATTATCTCTATGAAAGAGAGAAACTTGGCAGCCTACAGAACAGCCGGTAAGGAGAAACCATGCCGGTGATTAAAGCTCAGCTGACTACCTGCTCCCCTGCCCAAGACAAACGCACTCAAAATCGGACCTCAACGCCAAGGGTTGAAGAACCTGCTTTCCACTCTCTCTCAGCCTGATAAAAAATCCTGGTGAGTTCGAAAGCTCACACGACGCCCGAGACACGGGTTTCCGGACTCACTGTAATTTCTAATAACCCTGTGGCTCAAAAATGATGGTCGCAGTCACAGAACAGACCGCAAAAAGAAGAAACTGTGAGGTCACTGCGCTAGAAAATATTTCAATAACAATCACAAAATTTATACAAAACTGTGTACAAAAAAAATCATATAAATGCACAAGGCAGCTGAAAATGGTGTGACGATGGTCTCCGGAATGTTCTATCTAATGATAGAACATTCCGGAGACCATCGTCACACCATTTTCAACTGCCTTGTGCATTTATATGATTTTTTGTACACATTTTTGTATAAATTTTGTGATTTCTAATAACCCAACAGAACCCTCCTTCTAATCGTCTTAATAGACTGTTCTTAACATGCTGTATCTATCACGCCATAAAACGGGTTTACTGACCTTGGTCAATTATCTCATGCTTCAAACGGCCTCTCCCTTTGTCTATTATCACCCTTCTTTACTGCACCTTTCTTCGCCACATGTGAGAGAGGCCAGGACCTGTGACTGCTCCCGTCCTCCATCAAACTACCCAGGCTGTTCAAGTCTCCCCCCCTTTCTAGACCTCTCTCTGAAGAGGAGGAGGAGATTTGATTTATACTCCACCCTTCACTACCCAAAGGAGTCTCAGAGCAGCTTACAAATTCCCTTCCCTTCCCCTCTCCACAACAGATGCCCTGTGAGGTAGGTGGGGCTGGGAGAGCTCTTTTGAGAACTGCTCTTGAGAGAACAGCTCTGAAAGAACTTGTGACTGACCCAAGGTCATCCAGCAGCTGCAAGTGGAGGAGTGGGGAATCAAACCCGGTTCTCCCAGATTAGAGTCCGCGCACTTAACCACGACACCAAACTCTGCTAATCTCCTCTCCCCACCACCACCCTCACGTTGGTTTCCGTAAAAATTAAGGAAATGATTTTCTTTCCTATTGTATCTGACGCACGAAAACTTGTACCAGAACACATGTTAAATCATTAAGATACCGCTGTTTTTGTTTTGCTATGCTTTGCATCAGTTTGCTTTGTTCTATAAATGGCCCACAGATTCCATTTTGGGTTTTTGGTTTGCATGGACTGATATGGCTGGCTGTTTGTTTTTTCCCTGGTATCATCAATCAGGTGTGAATCTGTCAGGGACCTGAATGGCTCAGGTTGTTATACATAATGATGATAGAGAGATCAGAAGTTCCAGCTGCTCTCTCAAATGATCAAGATGAAAAGACAAACTAATCAGGGAAGAAGCTGTCTGAACACATGAGAGAATCAAATGACATCAGTAAAGCGTTATGGGACAACACAGCATGTCAAGAACAGTTAAAGAAGAGGAGGAGGAGGAGGAGAAGGAAGAAGAAGAAGAAGAGGAGGAAGAAGAGGAGGAAGAGGAGATTGGATTTATACCCCACCCTTCACTCGGAGTCTCAGACCGGCTTACAAACTCCTTTCCCTTTTACAGAAACCAACATGAGGGTGGGGGGGAAGAGGGGAACTTAAAATATACACTGGCAAGAGGAAACGGAGAGAATGAAACAAACACGGTGGTAAGAGCTGCCAATGAAACAATGTTATTTTAATCTGCACGGCCCATCAGATACCCAATGTCCAATCAAAACCCTTGCCGGGCAAGAACCCCATCTTGCCCCACCCACTTTCTAAAACCAATCAGTGGGGAGAGACGAGGGTCATATCTGGAGTCTGACCGCGTGTTCTACAGGCCTCTACGGAGGAGTTTCGAGAATGCTCTACGATAACCCCCCTGGAAGTCCCTAGAAAGGGTAAAAAGGAGGGTGCGTTTCTATTAAGCCGATGGGCACAGCAGTGTGGCCAAAGAGGATGAGGAAGGCCCTTGCATTTGGAAGAAGAAGAAGAAAAGAAGAAGAAGGCGGAGATTGGATTTATACCCCACCCTCCCCTCGGAGTCTCAGACCGGCTTACAAACTCCTTTCCCTTCCCCTCCCCACCACAGACACCATGTGAGGTCGGTGAGAGAGCTCTGACAGAAACTGTCCTTGAGAGAACAGCTCTGAAAGAACTTGCGACTGGCCCAAGGTCATCCAGCAGCTGCAAGTGGAGGCATGAGGAATCAAACACGGTTCTTCCAGATTAGAGTCTGCGCACTTAACCACTATACGGAACTGAAAGACAGTAAGATGGAGCCTCAGAACGTAGCTAAGCAGAGGACACGTCCGCTCCTTTCTACTGAAAGGTATTAAAATTTGGCCCTGATGCAAACGGCCAAGGAGAACTGGAGTTTTATAGGCTGCTGGAGGCAACACAGACAGACAGAACGGGGCACAAGGAACTAGGAACTTTACAGGGACATAAAGGGCTCCCCAGGGGAACACGTGGAACTTCCTTATACTGAATTCTTGGTCCCTTGAGGTCAGTGTTGTCTACTCTGACTGGCAGCCTCTCTCCAAGATCTCAGGTAGAGGTTTTTCGTACCACTTACTGCCTGGTCCTTTATAACTGGAAGTGGCGGGGACTGAACCTGGGAACTTCTGCATGTCAAACAGAGGTTCTTCCACTGAGCCACAGCAGTTCCCCCCTGGTCCATCAAGATCGGTATTGTCTACTCGGACTGGCAGCAGCTCTCCAGGCGGAGGTCTTTCCCATCACCTGCTGCCTGGTCCTTTTTAACTGGAAATGCTGGGGATTGAACCTGGGACCTCCTGCCTGCCAAGCAGAGGCTCTGCCACTGAGCCAAGGCCCCTCTTTACAGCTCTCCAGGGTCTCAGGCAGAGATCTTTCTCATCACCTGCTGCCTGGTCCTTTTTATCTAGAAATGCTGGGGATTGAACCTGGGACCTTCTGCATGCCAAGCAGAGGCTCTTCCACTGAGCCACAGCCCCTCTTTACAGCTCTCCAGGGTCTCAGGCGGAGGTCTTTCACATCCCCTGCTGCCTGGTTCTTTTAACTGGAGATGCCGGGGATTGAACCTGGGACCTCCCACATGCCAAGCAGAGGCTCTTCCACTAAGGCACAGCTGCACCTTCTAAGCATTAGTGAAAACAGATCATGAGAGCCAGAAACTTGCTTTTTTAAATCCCAGACTCCTAGGGAAGTCAGCTACAAATGCCACTCTTCCATTTCATGTTCACGCGCACCGATAGATTCCCGAGACAATGCTTGCTTACAGTGCGAAACACAACTGTGAAAAGGCTACTTACCACAGGCAGCCTTGACTGCAGCATTTGGAGATCGTCATAACCATAGATCTGCTTGAAGACACAGAAGAAGGGGGGGGGGAACTGAGTTATAAGACCCTTCTTGCATGCATTCACCATGTCTTGAGCTTCACTGCAGGGCCTTTCTAAGGCCACCAGCATTTGTTAAGTCAAATGCCGTCATGGAAAACAAGAGGCTACCCTAGAAACTGCTACAGTTAAGGGCTTGTTCGTGGAGCACACTAGAATAGATAATAGCCTTGTGGTTTTGACAGCAAAGATCCTCTCCGGTATCCGATAACACTGTACAGCGGGACCTCTAGTGCCGGACAATTTATTCTCTTCCTCTTGTAGAAGAGGGACTGCGGTCAATAGAATGCCCTGTCTACAGTCACCTACCGCACCCGTGGGGAAAGCAACATTCGAACCTGGGGCTTCCTAATTTACACCTCCATCTCTTAAGCCACTGTGTTTCAAGCCACTGTGTTTCAATGCAAAGAAGGAAGCACAGAAAGACTCGACAACAGCTTCTGTAGGCCGCAGTAGTTCTGCCTTCCACGCCCCCAGAAGTAGTATCTTGAAATACACTACTATGGAATGCTGTAAACAACCCTGTTCAGTTCAGACAACATGTGAAACCATGGTTTAATTAAACTAACTACGGTATGATTGTCTGGATGTAGGCCATGCCGCTAACAATGGTTGGTTAGGGTCCATCAACTCAGGTTTTAACTCTACCTATACATAATTAACTCTATCTAGCTATATGTAATGGCGGGCAAAGTCTGTTTCAACGTATCTGAAGAAGTGCGCATGCACACATGAAAGCTTCTACCCAGAATTAAACTTTGTTGGTCTTAAAGGTGCCACTGGACTCAAACTTTGAACTCTTAACTCCATTAGTCTTGTGGATTCACACGATAGAGATGTCTTGGTGACGGTCGTTCCAGCATTTGTTGAGATGAACCAGCTCACCAGGTCCGTCAGTTCAATCCTCCGGCTCCACAAATTAACCGTCAGTTCAATCCTCCGGTTCCACAAATTAATTAAAACATAATGTTCCCTCTAAGCTGTGGAGTCTTGTGAGCAAAAATTCTACTTTGTAAGCTACTGGCGTTAAAATTGTGAGCAATTTGGCTACTGCATAAATTACTTTGCTCTGGAGGCCTCCTTCCTGAGCGAAGACAAAAATGTGTGAGCCAGAGGCTAAAAAACTGTGAGCTAGCTCACACTGACTCAGCTTAGAGGGAACACGGGTCCAGACCAATGCTCCCTTCTAAGATGTGGAGTCTTGTGAGCAAAAATTCCACTTTGTGAGCTACTGGCATGAAAGTTGTGAGCCAGCGATTTGGCACGGCTGTTGGTCTGTCTGTCCGTCCCCCCTGCCGCCACCGCCTTGCACCTAAGCTCAGCCTGGGAATCAATGCTCCCTCTAAGCTGTGGACTCTTGTGAGCAAAAAATTTAGTTTGTGAGCTACCGGCATTAAAGTTGTGAGCAGGTAAATTGGCTACTGCATAAATTAGTTTGCTCTGGAGCCATCTTTCCTGAGCTAAGACAAAAATGTGTGAGCCAGAGGCTAAAAAACTGTGAGCTAGCTCACACTAACTCAGCTTAGAGGGAACACAGGTCCTGACCTGGACTGCCCAGGCTAGCCTGATCTTATCAGATCTCAGAAGCTAAGCAGGGTCAGGCCTGGTCAGTATTCGGATGGGAGACCACCAAGGAATACCAGAGGCAGGCAATGGCAACTGACCTCTGAAGTTCTCTTGCCAGGGTCGCCGTGAGTCTGCTGCTACTCAAGCGGAAAAGGAAAAGAAACACCGACTCACGCTAACTAAAATAATCCATGGTTTCACCTGATACCTGAACTAAGTCAATGTGTTAAAAATGTCCGGGTTGAAACGGCAAACAGAACCGAGGCAGAAGAGGAACCTAAACAGAAGAATTGCCTTGCTGGGTCGTCTTCCACCATCAGTTCCGCAGTTCATAAGAATCATAGAATTGGAAGGGATTATAGAATTGTACCTAAGTGTAAGACTTGACGTTTACTGCAAAAGCTGATCTGTCCGGCTTTTGGAATAATGGTGCAGAGAGAGGCGGTCACTCCCAAAGTGTCTCATTAGTGACTTCGGGAGAGAGACCGTGGACCGAAGAAGCACATCACTAGTTGGGAGAGCGGCCGTGGCCAGCGTTAGTCCAATAAACCCAAGGAAACTCAAGCTCAGAGGTAAAGGAACCCACGCGTACATGTGGTACTCGGAACCAACATCGCTATTCGCACAGGATATTAGCCTCTGTGACTTCTAGCAGTTTCTGTGGAGGTGAGGGGCAACTGATCCACCCACCCACCCCCCGGCTCTCCACTTGAGGGAGAAATGAAGCAACACGTAATACAAGAGGAGCAAACTCACACTACAATAGATCACGATGGGTAGCCACGTTAGTCTATCTGTAGCAGCAGAAAAGAGCAAGAGTCCAGGAACGTAAGAACATAGGAACATAAGAGAAGCCAATATTGGATCAGGCCAATGGTCCTTCCAATCCAACACTCTAGTGGCCAAAAATACCAGGTGCCCTCAGGAGGTCCAACAGTGGGGCCAGGACATTAGAAGCCATCCCACTGTTGCCCCCCCCACCCCCAGGCACCAAGAACACAGAGCATCCCTTGCTCCAGACTGAGAGTCCCTATCTATACCTTGTGGCTAATAGCCACTGATGGATCTCTGCTCCAGATGTTTATCCAATTCCCTCTTATAAGAACCTAAGAGAAGCCAATGCTGGATCAGACCAACGGCCCATCCAGTCCAACACTCTGTCACACAGTGGCCAAAAATACCAGATGCCCCGAGGAGGTCCAGCAGTGGGGCCAGGACACTAGAAGCCCTCCCACTGTTGCCCCCCCCCCAAGCACCAAGAATACAGTGCATCCCTTGCCCCAGACTGAGAGTTCCTATCTATCTAGTGAAATTTGTGGCAGGGGAGGCGCTTTTTTGACTCGTGGCTCACTTCTTCGGACACCTCAAGCATCTGAAGGAATCATAGAATGTTAGAGTTGGAAGGGGCCTTGCAGGTCATCTAGTCCAATCCCCTGCACTCTGCAGGAGCACAGCCGAAAGATAGCCCTGCAACATACCCGAAAGATGGTCGTCCAGCCTCCGCTTGAAAACGAGTAAGAAGTGACTCACAAGAGCTCACGCCCTGCCACAAATTCCGTTACTGTTTAAGGGGACTCTTGCTCTTCCCACACGACAATGCTTACACTGGGCAGAAAGTCAAACAGTGTGACCTGTCCTATAATCTGTAGATCATCCCTTCTGGACACAGATGTCCTGGAGACTCCAAACCACCTGGCGGCACAGCCAGGGAGGTGCTCCAAGCCGTCTAGGGGAGGTTACAAAGAAGCTGCTTACTGGGTAGGCAGGTAGAAGTCCTCCGGGTCCCACAATATACTGGTTATGTAACAAGGGCGGTACACCTTGGGGCAGGTTGGGGGGTGCTTTGCCTGTAGAACCAAAAGAAACATTTCTTTTAAAACGGCAACATCTTAAAAAGCAGGACGGAAGGAAGAAGAGGGGGGAAAGCCCTTTGAGTTCTGAAACGGGTTACTGAGCCAGCCCCCAAGATCACCAACGATCACCATTCATCACATAGGTGACTTCCATCTGAAACATTTTCCCCTGAAGCAGTCGAGAGAGAAACGAACCAATGAACGGACCAATCTGGGGTGCTGATTTAGGCTGGTATGTGGCCGCCATCTCCCTGCCCTCGTTTCCAGCTCTGGCTCATCCTACGCAGCGTCTTCTGTCTCCACGCCCTACCGCTTTCCCTTTTCCACTTTGGTGCCACGCTGCCAGTTTGAGTAGACAATACTGACTTTGATGGGTCAAGGGTCTGATTCAGTGTAAGGCAGCGTCATGCGCTCATGCCCCGTGCCTGACCCTACTTTCCACTGCGAGAGTTCGGAGGGAACTGTGACTGACCCAAGGCCACCCAGCTGGCTTCATGTGGAGGAGTGGAGAATCAAACCTGGTTCTCCCAGATTAGAGTCCACCACTCTTAACCACGACGGCTCCAAGAGAGACTGGGCAGACGTGTCCCTGTCTTCCTCCCAGATTTTCTTCTTCTTCTTCTTAACACTTCGCTAGGAAAGAATCCACTGGCCTTCTTTGGCAGCTGCCTCAGGCTCTTCTCTCTCCTCTCCTTCTTGCCTTGTGCCACCCTACCCACCTCGCTTTTTAACTGCATGTGGGATGCTGAAGCTCAGCTGGATTCGGCTGCCAAAACGGAGAGCACAGCGGAAGGGGAGGGAAATTCGGGTTTACGCTATGAAAACAGGACGTGCGCAAGGGTGGCTCTTGGGAGAATAACTACACCTGCTGTTGGGGCTATCTGCCGGCTGTGGAGGATGTTCCGCTACACTCAGCTGGAGAAGATCAGTTCACGTCGGTGGGCAGATCCTCTCTGTAGGTTTCCGGAGGTCAGCTGATGGATTTGCCTGCAGTTCCCATGGTTGCTTCAACTATTGTTTTTTTTTTAATGTTTTGCCCATGGCGTGAGCCACCTTGGATCTCTGCTTGCAGAGAACAAGGTGGGACATAAATACGTTTAAATGAATCAACCAGTGACCACACTAGAGGTGCGTGTTTACCAGCAGGGCTGTTTTTGGGCAGGAACGCACAGGAACGGAGTTCCGGCTGGCTCCCAAGTTGGCCACACCCAGCAGGAACTCATTAGCATAATAGGCCACACCCAAAACAGAAACTCATTAGGATTGGCTACATTAGGGGTGTGTGGCCTAACATGCAAAGGAGTTCCTGCTACAAAACAGGGCCCTGGGTTTTGACCAGAAACAAGGTAAACAGAATAAAAAGCAAAAGGTGGGTGTGGCTGGATGACCACACTCCTGGTAACATGGGGATGCGGCTTAATATGCTAATGAGCGGTGCAGTCAGGGGTGTGGCCTAATGCGCTAATGAGTTTCTGCTTCTGGGTGTGGCCTAATATGCTAATGAGTTCCTGCTGGACTTTTTCTACAAAAAAAAAGCTCGGTTTACCAGTGAGAATGAAATGGGGCACAGATTTCTGCAGGAGAAAGGGAATTACGCACGGGCAAGGGATCCTGAGACTGACTCCTGCAACCTTCTTCTGTTCGTGGGGTGAACTCTGCCTATGTGGATGCAACGCACTGCAGCTTATCTTCAGCCACTGGTCAGCATGCTTTTGCCTGGCACTGAAACGCGAGCTGACCGCAAAGATTCCGGCTTGGCCCATCTGAATTCCCTAGCTGGCCAGAACTGGTCATGCCGGCCAGCCTTAAGTGACACAGGAAAGTACTTGAGTGGTGGACTCTACTAACAGAATTCATGTTGTCTGATGTCAACCACACTGGGCCCCCGCTCGCCTCATGAAAACCATGCGAGGCCTATGTGGGAAGGCGTGTGGTAGCTGAGGAAAGCTACCGGGAAATAAATCCCTTGGTTATTTGAAGCAATTCGGGGGTGGGGTGTTTTGTTTTTGGTAAAGATGACCTGCCAGACGGCTGATAGAGCAGGTTAAGATTGTAACCGAGGGGTCCCCAGCAATGTTCCCTCTAAGCTGTGGAGTCCTGTGAGCAAAAATTCTCCTTTGTGAGCTGCTGGCATTAAAGTTGTGAGCAAGCGATTTGGCTACTGCATCAGTTAGCTTGCTCTGGAGCCCTCCTCCCTGAGCTAAGACAGAAATGTGTGAGCTGGAGGCTAAAATTCTGTGAGCTAGCTCACACTAACTCAGCTTAGAGGGAACACTGGTCCCCAGCCTCTCTGCCTCTGTGGCCACCTCTGAAATTCTGAAAAAGTACAGTGGGCACAATCACAAAATGGCTGGCACAGGAGGTTGGGCCAATCGCCAAATGTCAGGGAGCAAGGTTATATGTAACTCCAACAGTAACCCTTCAACATTTCAGGCGCCATTTTGGAGACCCCTGGTGTAACCGACGAACACCTTGTGATACCCTAACATAAGCAATGAAGAGAATTAAACTAACCACGGCCCCGGTCACACGGGCCGGATATCGCGGGGGGAAGGCGTGGCTAATTGCCCCGGCGCAGTTTGATCCGCAATTACGCGATCAGACGCGCCGGCGGCACACCACAGGTTCTTCCCTCGGCGCCGGTGGGTAAACGAGGGACCGAAGGAGAATGCCGTGCACCGGCGCGATCACACCACGGGCATCTGGAGGCAGCCCGTGGCAAACGTTTACTAGTACCTTGGAGGTACTAGTTTTTTAACATGCATTGTCGGCGGTAAGCCATGGGTGCGCTCCACTTCCCAGATGTTGGGGTGTGATCGCGCCCGGATAGTCCGCCCACCATCCGTGCCTCTCCCGCGGCAACTTTGCCATGTACCGGGGCCCATGAAGCCCTTTGGTTGACTAAGCTTTGCTTCTGCGGAAATGGGAACAAGCCCCTTCAACTAAAGGATGCAAACGCTCCTCCAAGGCAATCCCATGGGTGACTACATGAATCTGCTGAGTCAGACCACGGATCGTTCCACTCTGGCTGGACTGGGGAACAAAGCCTGGACTTGGCCACTGAGCTACGAACCCTTCCCATACAGAATTTCCCTGTAAGGATTTTAAGGCCCCCTGCACTTGAGGAGAAAATGCTTCCTCCTGCCTCTTTGGCTCTGATCAGAGAAACTAATTCCACCTCTGCATCTGTCATGATCTGGGCTGTGCCACCGGAGGCCTACTAGGCCCTGGGAGCCTGGGCTAGCAGTAGGGGAGGCTGGGCCTACAAACCCCAGAAGCCCCTGGGAGGTTTTGGCGCCGATTTTGACCAATAGGGAAAAAGAGGGCTGGGGAATAAAAGAACTGGTGCAAGAGGAAAAGCTGTTCTTCCCAGGAAACGGCCAGGAGAGACGCTGCTGTGGGGAAGAAACCCTCATCCTGAGGGAAGGGTGAGTAGTCTAAGGCCACTTGAGACAGTGAGCTAGGGACAGTATATATTTAGATGCGTGAGGGCATTTAATTTCTTTTCTTTTCACCCACTTACTATTATTCTGCACCTTGACTGTTTGACCTCCTATAAAATAAACCTTTTCCTTGTTGTTCACTCTGCCTGGTCCTCACGCCTATTATTCAGCCAAAAGGGAGGTCTGAAGGTCTTGGGAGGGTGCTCTGGGCCTTCTCAAGGGATCCTAAATCCAGAGTGGTGGCAGCGTCAGGTGACACCCCACCTGACCTGTGACAGCACCCCACTACGTGTCCACTTTCAGTCACAAAAGCTGACCTCATCATGACTGACAGAATTAGAAGAACAGAAGACGACATGAGATTTATACCCTGCACTTCTCTACCTGAAGGAGTCTCAGAGCGGCTTACAATATCCTTTCCCTTCCCTTCCCCACAACAGACACCCTGTGAGGTAGGTGGGGCTGAGAAAGCTCTCTTGAGGACTGCCCTTGAGAGAACAGCTCTGAAAGAACTTATGACTGACCCAAAAAGGTCACACCAGCAACCGGTTCTCCCCGATTAAAATCCACTACATCAAACTGGCTAGATTTTTTAAAAACACACACACACATATCCTGGCTTATATCCTGCGGATTCTGCAAACAGAACTGTCAACATAAATAAATGTACATTCTGAACAGAATTGCTCAAGTTCTGGAGTGTTTTTTTAGCAAGAAGTTATGCTCCCACGATTCGTCTTTTCAAATAACTGGAAACATTTCCGTAAAGCGTTTGGGAAAGTAACGGCAGGAAAGGAGGCGTTTATCGTTACTTTTTAACGCATGCATTAAATGCTACAGACATCTCTCCCCATCAAATATTCCCACACATTAAAAACGCAGGCAACTTTATTTCACTGGCCAGTGCGCAGAGCGGGCTGCAAAAGGTACAAGTCTTTTTAAAGTAAAGGCACGGTATTTCCCGGCGCAGTTATAAGGCTGGCCGAGAGGTGCTCAACGGCAGACCTGCAGGGCGGAGTCCTCTCTCCCTACATCCACGCGACCGGTTGTTAGTATTGCGAACCTGAAGACACTAAGGGGGCGGCCCTCGTGGTGGGGGCCGGCAGGGAGACGCTGGTCACGTTCGGGCCAAGGCTGTTGGTAGCGCTGGCCATGCTGGAGACCGCAGAGGTGGTGCTAACGACCGGGGTGGAAGCAACCGAAGCGGCTGCGGGAGGATGGAGCGCAGCGGAGTTCTCAACGCTAGTGTGCTGGAAAGGAAAGAGAAAGAGACACACATACGCAGATACACAGACAGAGAAAGAGAAAGGGGGTGTTAAAAAGCAAGCGGGGGACCGCAGGGCGTAAAACTCTGTAGGCAAGTGGCAGAGGGGGACACGCTAGCACGGCCGGCCTCTGTGTGGCTTGCGCGGTGGTCTCGTGGGGGGCTTTTTGACAGCCCCCCCCCTCCGGCTCTCCCTGATGTCACAACAGAGCTCAAACGGCATGTGGCAACTCAAGGAACTTTCCCAGGGATTTCCTGCAGGGGAGGTCACCGCAAGGCAAAAAATCTGCTCCATTAGAGAAGAGATTGGATTTATACCCCGACCTTCCCTACCCAAAGGTGTCTCAGAGCGGCTTACAAACTCCTTTCCCTTCCCCTCCCCACAACAGACACCCTGTGAGGCAGGTGGGGCTGAGAGAGCTCTGACAGAAACTGCTCTTTTTCAAGAAAAGCTCTTATCAGAACTACGGCTTGCCCAAGGTCATCCAGCAGGTACAAGTGGAGGAGTGGGGGAATCAAACCCGGTTCTCCCAGATTAGAGTCAGTGCACTTAACCACTACACCAAACTGGCTCTCATTAGGACCCATTACTGAAGTACTACCACAAATCCCACCAAAAAACCCCCCACCCTTAAAAGTCGTTTTTCGTTGCTGTATGTGAATTTGGGGGAGCATGCATGCACACAGCGCTTTGCTTTAAACCCAGAGGACGTCACCCCAGAAGGGGATGGTGCCAAATATCACTCGGCTTGAGGTTTTCCATCCTCGTGTGCACGGCTGTTGGTCGGTCTGTCCGTCCGTCCGTCCCCCCCGCCGCCTTGCACCTAAGCTGGGCCTGGGCATCAATGCTCCCTCTAAGCTGTGGAGTCTTGTGAGCAAACATTCTACTTGGTGAGCTGCTGGCCTTAAAGTTGTGAACGAGCCATTTGGCCACTGCATCCATTAGTTTGCTCTGGAGCCCTCCTTCCTGAGCGAAGGCGAAAATGTGTGAGCCGGAGGCTAAAAAACTGTGAGCTAGCTCACAGTAACACATCTTATAGGGAACACTGGTGGCAGCTGCTACCAAAGGCAATATTTTTAAAGTCTGCACAGCCGGTCAGCTCTCCAGCGGCCAATCAGAAGCCTTGCTGGGCCACAGGCCCTACTTGACCCCGCCCACCTTCTAAGAGCGCTTGGCAGGTGCCAGGAAAGGTGTCAGCAGGCACTGCGTTGGGGACCCCCGCCACAGAAGAAGCCCCCATAGGAGGCAAACCTCGCATCAAGGCAGCCCTAGGTTGGGGTGGGGGGCTCCAACTGAAGAAGAGAAGAAGAGGAGGAGGAGATTGGAGTTATACCCCGCACTTCACTACCTGAAGGAGTCTCAGAGCGGCTGACAAACTCCTTTCCCTTCCCCTCCCCACAACAGACACCCTGTTAGGCAGGCGGGGCTGAGAGAGCTCTTTTCAAAAACTGCTCATGAGAGAAACAGCTCTGACAGAACTATGGCTTGCCCAAGGTCATCCAGCAGCTGGAGGAGCGGGGGAATCAAACCCGGTTCTCCCAGATTAGAGTCCGCACCCCTAACCACTACACCAAACATACAGCTATAAGCTCAGGACAAGCTACCAAAAGTCTGGGCATTTCCCCCCTCCTGCGGAAAAGCCTGGCTCTGTGGGTGTCTTCAGGGAGGAGGAAAGTCCAGCAGATCTCAAGGCGCCCCCGAAGTCACTTACCGTGTGCAACATGGCTGACGAGAGTGCAGAGGCCGAAGAGAGGCTGCTCTGATGACTGGAGAGGGAACTGGGAGAAACAGACACGAGATGCGAGTTAGGCAGTGCGCGTGGCCTGAGCATCGTGACTGCGTGCGCCAAAGCCGGGGAGGGGGGAATCAGGTGAGGTGGTGAAAGCGCTCTCTTGTGATCAGTCGCTCGCGGAGCATCTCCCCATGCTGCCGCAGACCTGGGTTTGTCCCGGCACCCGATGGCCCCCAGAAGCCAGACTTGCAGACAAGATGCCTTAAACAGCCGACGGAGTGCCTGGTGGCCCCCACACCTTCTACGAGGAGTGGGTCAGTGGGAAGATCCGGTTCTCGAGTTCCAACCTCCTAACTTGGTCCATAGCTAGGGTGGGGCTACTGGGGGCTCCGCCCCCTTCCTTAAAGGGCCGCCCCCTGCTTCTCCCCAAAAGCATTTAAGGGGATCCTTCAAATCAGGGGTGTCAAACATGCAGCCTGGGGGCCGGATCAGGCCCCTGGAGGGCTTCTGTCAGGCCCGCAGTGGAACCGGCTGTCTTCTGCTGCTTCTTCTTCCAGTTCTGCTGCTGCTGCTGCATCATCGTAGGTTTGCAGCTTACAGATACACACCTGAACAGCATACTCAAGATTGCAACAGCACAGACGTTTTGATGCCATAATTCAGAGCGAGAGGTGTCAGTTATCAGACATTGTTAAATAAACAAAATATTGCAAGAGTGCTAACGTTTTAAGCATGATTTTATTTTAAGTAAAAAAAAACCCCGTTTGTGTGCTTTATGAAGTTTATCTCTCCGCTACCTGGCATTACCTTTTATGGCACACATGGCCCGGCCCAACAAGGTCTCATTGATGTCAGATCCGGCCCTCATAGCAAATGAGTTCGACACCCCTGCTTTAAATGCTTTTGAGAAGAAGCAAGGGGTGGCGCGCGCCCCTCTCCCTTCCCTCTTCCCACCAGCCCCACATGCCACAAAATCCTGGCTACGGGCCTGCTCCTAACTGTCTTCCTTTCCTTCCATTGGCCGACTGCCGTGAGGTGCAAAGGTGGGCCTTTGAGAGGAGGGAACTCCACATACCTGGAGCCCTGGAGAGGAGGGAGCTCCCCGTTAAGTGAAGCATGGTGAGTTCCTAGCTCAGGAGAAGGAAATGGAGGGGGGGGTGTCTCCAGGGAGAGGGCCACTTGACTTCCTGCCTGCTCTGTGGGCACCCTGTCTCCCTTCCAAACGGTCCCTCACACCCCCTTGCCATACCTGCTTAACTGGGAGAGCGAGCTGCCAGACAGTTCACTGGATTGCGGCAAACTGGGGAGCGCTGCGGTGTGCGGTGGCCCCGAAGGCAGCAGTGAAGCGGTGGCGGCCACTGTGCTAGGCAAAGGGGACCCTTTGGCGGGTAGCGAGGGAAGAGAGGTTTCCGGCTTTGACACTGGAACTGAAGGAGTATCTGAAAGAAGGGGGGGGGGAGAGAGAAACAGGCTCAGAAAAGAAGAAGAGATTGGATTTATACCTGGCCCTTCACTACCCAAAGGTGTCTCAGAGCGGCTTACAAACTCCTTTCCCCTCCCCTTCCCACCATAGACACCCTGTGAGGGAGGTGGGGCTGAGAGAGCTCTGACGGAAACTGCTCTTTTTCAAGGACAGCTCTGAGAGAACTTGTGACTGACCCAAAGTCATCCAGCAGGTGCAAGCGGAGGAGTGGGGAATCAAACCCGGTTCTTCCAGATTAGAGTCCGGGCACTTAACCACTACACCAAACTGCCTCTACACCAAAAGGGTTCCCACCCAGCAATGAAGATTTGGGGAGGGAAAAGTGATATCTGCCACCCCTGCATAGGCTGATGCCAAATCTTTTTCCTGGCATCGAAGACGGCAGGATTCATCCAGAGGTTCATAATCCCACCGTTTGATATAACCTCTCATTGACAACTGAATGTAACAGAGTTAAGTGGCAAAGCGATACTCATACGTAGGACATCAAATGCTAATCTGGGACTGGTAAAAGGCAAAGGGTCAGTCTTGACGGCCTTCGTAAAAGCTATCAAAGAACGACACTTTGATTCCTCCCCCAGTAGAAAAGAGCAAGAGTCCGGGAGCATGTTAAAGCCAAGAAGTGAGCCGTGACTCACGGAAGCTCCTCTCCTGCCACACATTTTGCTAGTCTTTAAGGTGCTCCTGGACTCTTGCTCTTTTCTACTGCTACAGACAGACTAACATGGTGACCCAGAGGTCATTTTGTAGAAAAAGAGGTGCAGGGGCTCATTAGCATAACTCATTAGCATATGCCATGCCCCTTGACATCACCGGAAGTGTGTCAGAAGGCAACACCCACCACTCAGGCTCCACTGGACTCTTTTGGATTGCTAGCTATTGGGGGGGGGGGAATGTGCAGATGTGTCCTCGCAGAGGAGGGAGAGCTTGTACCTGAATAAAACCTGGTCTTATAGGTGCCACTGGACTGTTTTGGATTGCTTGGGGGGGGGGGGG
>NW_015177067.1:378857-384079 GCF_001447785.1 Gekko japonicus
GCTTGTGCTTGAAGGTCGGCTGTGGGGGGGGGGGCTCTGCAACTTACTTGGCTGCTTCTCACTCCTCATGGCCTGACTGAGGGTTGCTGGGAGCAGGGGGCGGGGCTTGTTGCATGTACCCACCCCCCATGGCTCCTTACTGCCGGAGCTCCGCTCCTGTGTGCTCCCGCAGGAAATGACCCCTGCGGCTACCCATCTTGATCTATCTCCTTCCCCCAGTATGTTTGACAAAACACAAGACAAAGGGAAAGGTTCAGCCGGATAATTTTTCATAGCCTGCGGCATCAAATATGTGCTTGGAAGGTGGACATCATTACCTTCCCCAATGTTCCTTGTGTAGCGCGCAACTTTTTTGGGGGGGAGGGTTGGACTAGATGACCCTGGAGGTACCCCTTCCAACTCTATGATTCTAAAATACCCTATAAGGAATCCCTTCCCCCAAACACCTTGGGCAAGTAATTCAGGATAAAGTATAAGTACTACAAATGGGAAAAGAAAAGGAAAGAGGCATCCACAGTTGGGATAGGATATAGGTAAAACCCCAAAATTCCATGCACACCTACGTCAGCATTACTACAGTGACTTTGAAAGATATACAGCCACTATCTAGCCGGGCACAGTCTTCTCCAAGGACACTTCTCGTGTGAAAGATGTCTTGGGGCCCACTTAGGACAATTACCAAGCAATCCTCCCTAGCAGACTACTCACACTCGCCACCCCCCCTTAGGAATGCAATGGCAAGTGAGAGCAGTGATAAGGATACAGAATACAAGTGTAAATCAAGCATGGACAATTCAGCAATGCAGGTGCTCGAGTCTGACAGAAGCAAGGTACGTGAGACAAAGACTGAACGATTCAATGTGTTCACAACTAATGGATGTTTGAGGAAACCCGCGTTTTCTAATACCTTCCTAGAGTCTTACTACTTCCTGCCAGTAGCCGCCCAAAAACGGCTCTTTGCAAGCATGCTGGAGACCAAGTTCTACGAGGAAAGGTTGAAGGAGCCGGGTATGTTTAGCCTGGAGAGGAGGCGACTGAGAGGTGATAGGAGAACCACCTTCAAGTACCTGAAGGATGGTGCGGAGTTGTTTTCTGTTGCCCCGGAAGGTCGGACCAGAACCGCGTGTTGAAATTAAATCAGGAAGAGTTTTTGGCTAAACATCAGGAAGAACTTCCGGACAGTTAGGTCGGTTCCTCTGTGGAACAGGCTTCCTCGGGAAGTGGTGGGCTCTCCTCCTTTGGAGGTTTTTAAATAAAGGCTTAGATGGCCATCTGACAGCAACGCTGATTCTGCGAACTTAGGGTCAGATCATGAAAAAGAGGGCAGGAAGGGTTGCCTCAGCGCTCCGTTCTCGTGGCCCCTTCTCTTAAATGCCCATGGAAATGCCAATCGCCAGTTTGGAGTCAGGAAGCCATTTTCCCCAGGCCAGTTTGGGGTTTGTTTTCTTTCTTTCTTTCTTTCTTTCTTTCTCTCTCTCTCTCTCTCTCTCTCTCTCTCTCTCTCTCTCTTTCTTTCTTTGCCATCTTCTGAGCATGGAGCAGGGGTCACTGGGTGTGTGTGTGGGGGGGAGGTAATTGTGAAGTTCCAGCATTGTGCAGGAGATTGGACTAGATGACCCTGGAGATCCCTTCCAACTCTATGATTCTATGGCCTGTGTTTCTATGTTCAAGGTTGGAACGTGGGAATGATGCTGATGGGCGATAGAGCCAGGTGCATGGCATGCAGAAGGTCCCGGGTCCAATCCCTGGCATCTCTAGTAAGGATCGGGATGCAGGTGATGTAGGAGACCTCTACCAGAGATCCTGGAGAGCGGCTCCCAGTCCGAGTGGACCGATGCTCTAATTTTTGAGAATATCCCCCCTTTGAATTGTTAGCGGGCTGTGCCAAATTTACTGTGGAGTACATGTTCCTTGTTGATGAATGTGTAAGCTTATTACGCTGGACAGGAGACCAGGAGACTAGCACCAAGGTTACTCCTGTGGGAGGCTTGAAAAGTTTTTCTCACTGTCTCATTCAGTATCGAATCATTTTCACGGTAACAGCAACTGAAGTAGAACTCTTATGGAAACAAGGGAATGATACCAGGACCTTGTATCGCTGTTACTCTTAACTCTGAATGTATTACTCCTCACTGTTACTGTTATTTCTGAATGCACTGTTATTGCAATTGTAACTTTGAATGTTATTGTTCCCAAGTATATAGGATGTCTCGGCCATTGGTTAGTTTGATTGTTTAACTACATCCTATTTGGTCCGTTGGCAACTGGAATCTTGCCGTTTTTGTGAGTTCATTGGTACTGGTGTCGTTTTTGACTACAGTGTGGCATTGTTTTCAATGGAGTTTCAGTTGTTAATTCTTACTGGTGGAACTTTTATATGATTTGGGAGTCTCTGGGATGCAGCCTATTTTTGGAGTTTATCATATTTGGTTAAGGTAAAGGTTCCCTTGCTCGAAAGCCAGTCGAGTCCGACTCTAGGGTTGCGGTGCTCATCTCCGTTTCAAAGCTGAAGAGCCAGCGCTGTCCGAAGACATTTTCCGTGGTCATGTGGCCGGCATGACTAAACACCAAGGCGCACGGAACGCTGTTACCTTCCCACCGAAGTGGTACCTATTCATCTACTTGCAATTTCTTCCTTTCGAACTGCCAGGTTGGCAGGAGCTGGAACTAGAGACGGGAGCTCACTCCGTCTTGCGGCACCCAGGTCTCAAACTGCTGAACGACCGACCTTCCACAGCCTGCAGTTCAGCGTCTTAACCACTTGAGCCACCGCAGCTCCCTATATTTAGTCACAGCAACCTTTTTCTAATTCAGCATAAAGCCGCTTCATGTGTTCATGTCCTATTTACCAGGCAGCCTCGGTCCATGCACCCTCTTCTGACTGGCCTTCCTCTCAGGTTTACACAAACAGCAGCCACACTGAAATTACACACAGCTGCCAAGCAGGGCGCCCTTCAGAAAAATCAGCAGTGGATATTAAAGCCAGAGAGCTCTTATGCCTCGCACACGTTATGCCCTTCAGGGCTTCAGATGTTCCAGGTCAGCTTTGGTCAGCTAAACGGCACGGCACGGCTTTGCTGACTCTCTGGAGCAGACATGCGCACCTCATGGCAAGTGGATAACAAAGCATTTAATAAACATTACTATTGTCAAACTTGCCATGCATTTTATGGCTCGTTTGTCATAGCAAGGGTGTGTGTGTGTGGGAGAGTGTGAAACTCAAATGCTTTCGCTTTTGGCAGGTTGCTTTGTAGTAGCAGGCATCCTTATCACCTCTGAGAAACCAGAGGTCCTTGGAACTCAGCTTTCGCAGCTCGGCTTCATTTTACATGCTGGGGGGGGATGGCATAGTAAGGGGGGTTGCTGGCCATTGCTTTTGGCGGGTAGAATACCAAGGGGTGATTGGTCCTGGGTCTTTAGGGCCCATGCTTGAACCATCTATATCTATTGCATTCGTACCTTTTAACCTCAGTTCTAACACAGACAGGTCTGGTCTGGATTCTATCAATGTCTCAATAAACCTATCATTCCCCAGAGTGTTGGGAACTGATTTATCCAGGAGTATGACAGCTATGAGCAGCCTTCGAGTCCTACCGGCTGTGTTGTTTTTTTAAAACCCTCATCTCATTGATTGTCCAAAACTGATGCTGCACAGCATTCTATCAGCTGACTGCTTCCTGTGAAGAAGGACGTATGTGCGAAGCTGCCTTATCATGAATCAGACCACTGGTCCATCAAGGTCAGTATTGTTTATTCAGAATGGCAACGGCTCCCCTGGGACCTTCTGCTTGCAACGCAGACGAAAAAAAAAGCCACGGCCCCTCCCCAACAAGCATATGAAGCTGCCTTATACTGAATCAGACCCTTGGCTCTGTCAAGGTCAGTATTGCTTACTCAGACTGGCAGCAGCTCTCCAGGGTTTCAGGTGAAGGTCTTTCCCATCACCTCCTGCCTGATCCTTTTAACTGGAGATGTTGGGGATTGAACCGGGGCCCTTCTGCATGCCAGGCAGAGGCTCTACCACTGAGCCACAGCTCCTTCCCCCTTGCTCTTCTGCCTGCAACCCACATACAGGATCTGACCCTGGACTGCAATGTTCCCTCTAAGCTGTGGAGTCTTGTGAGCAAAAATCCTACTTTGTGAGCTACTGGCACTAAAGTTGTGAGCAGGTGATTTGGCTACTGCATAAATTAGTTGGCTCTGGAGCCATCCCTTCCTGAGCTAAGAGAAAAATGTGTGAGCCGGAGGCTAAAAAACTGTGAGCTAGCTCACACTAACTCAGCTTAGAGGGAACACTGCCCTGGAGGTCCCTTCCAACTCTATGATTCCATGTCACTGGGATTGGAAAAGTAGAGGATTAACCCAGCATGGCCACATTCACTTATTCTGTGTCAACTACTGAGGGGGAGATCTGCCTAGTCCATCGTATTCTGAGCCAGTGTGGTGCAGTGGTTAAGACCGGCAGACTCTATTCTGGAGAACGGGGTTTGATTCCCCACTTCTCCTCCACATGCAGGCAGCTGGGTGGCCTTGGGCCAGTCACAGCTCTCTCAGAGCTGTCTCAGCCCCACCTACCTTACAGGGTGTCTGTTGTGGGGAGAGGAAGGGAAGGCAATTGTAAACCTCTCTGAGACTCCTTAGGGTAAAGATAGGTAAAGGTTTCCCTTGCTAAAAAGCTAGTCGAGTCTGACTCTAGGGGGCGGTGCTCATCTCCATTTCCAAGCCAAAGAGCCAGCTCTCCATTTCCAAGCCAAAGAGCCGTGGTCATGTGGCCGGCATGACTAAATGCCGAGGTGCACGGAACGCTGTTACCTTCCCACCGAAGCGGTACCTATTTATCTACTTGCAATTTCTTGCTTTCGAACTGCTAGGTTGGCAGGAGCTGGGGCCAGAGACGGGAGCTCACTCCGTCATGCCGCACTCGGGTCTCGAACTGCCGAACTACAGACCTTCTGGTCTGCAGCTTAGCGTCTGAACCACTGAGCCACCGCAGCCTCTAAGGTAGAGATAACCGGGATATAAAAACTACTTCTTCATCATCATCCAACCCATTTTCTACTGATAAGATGTGAGGCTTCTTTATTCAGCTTGGGTCCCGGAATGCTTAGGAGGAAGCTGGATATATAAATATTCCAAATAAGTCTGCACACAGATGACAGAATGTCTCCTCCCAATGCATGCACAGGAAAAGTTGCATAAGATGCTGCGTTATTTACCCAACA
>NW_015177068.1:0-49441 GCF_001447785.1 Gekko japonicus
GTGAAAGCAAGGGAAAATACTCATGCACAATAGTCCTAAGTGTAAGTGCTGGAGGGTATTGGAAAACAATAAGTAACTATATCTGGAAATGCTTTGTAGGCAAACACATCTTAAAAATGGAAATTCTAGGTCTTTTACTAACCCACAAGGTGTGTAGTACTTCATTGATTTTGGTGGAAATCATTAGTTGAAATATTAATAGTCCCATGATAGTGTTTATTTTAGTTTGTATTAACCTCTTCCCATAATTTAAAATCTAAGCAATTTCACCATCACCAATACATGTCTGTTTTTATTTGATTAATACACTCAGGGACTTAGATACTAATAAAGCATAATTTGGCATAAAGTAGACTCTTATATCCTTAATCTACTAATGTTATTCCTAGTGTTCGGTAATGCTTCCCAACTGTACATGCTCATGGCTCTAACAGCAAATCATATTGAAGAAATGGGACTGGGCACCCCTGCCTCATCTCCCCCTTGCTATGGGAAGAGTTCAGGTACATTGAATGTGGGGAAAACAATGCTAAGAATTCTAGAATCCAGGTGTAATAAAGATAATGGCTTTATAACTAGGAGCAATGCTACCCTTCCAGAACTTCATCCACAATGTACCCTTAAAACAGATACAATTCAGATAACATAAAACTTTTCCTACAGTTTGTTTGAACTTGATTCTCCTTTATAGTTGTATTAATTTTCTATAGATGATTTGCCATGAAGGAAGATAATTGTGCTAATAGTTTTGATATTATACCTGAATTAAATATATGCCACAAGTAGTAGTTATTTCCACCTGAATTGGATTATTATGAGTAGTTTTGGGTATCACAATTCAGTAAATATGATGTTGAACTCAAAGAGATTCAAAGGAAAGTTATGATTAAAACTATATGTTCCAGTAGGGTGGAATGTTACTCAAGACTCCTTTTTGTGATTAATAGTGCAGTCCTAAGCAGATCTACTCAGAATCCTACTCAGTGGGCTTACTGTCAGCAATATGTCCCTTTGATTGTACAGTTAGCCTAAAATATGAGCTCTGGTATGCATATCTAAACTGATCAAAGTAGAGAAGGCGGGGCAACAGTGCAGCGATGAGACTCACCAACGGCCACATGACAACGGAAACGTCTTCGGACAGCGCTGGCTCTTCGGCTTTGAAACGGAGATGAGCACCACAACCCTAGAGTCGGATTCGACTGGCTTTCGAGCAAGGGAAACCTTTACCTTTACCTTGGTTCTCCTTGGTCCCATCAGTTCATCGGGAGTACGAACTGATTGCAGAGGACTTTTATATCTGAGCCCCCCATTTGCTGCAACAATGGGTGTGGAGTCAGAATTGTCCTAACGCAGGAAGCACCGAAGACCAGCCGTGATAGCTCTCTCTCTTTTTGTTTTATATAACTCTTTAAAAAACTAATAAACCTTGCCCACCAACAATGGGCAAGCAGAAAAATAAATAAATAAACTGATCAAAGTAAATCCCCACTTTCTCTTCTGTTTCAGCTTGTTCTCTCCCAACCCTCACCCCGGCCCGCAACTGGACTCTTTCAGCTTGTCTAGGTGCATATGAACAGTGTGTTGAATGTTTCGCTCCCATGATTACAATCTGCAACCAGGATATGAGCCAAGTTGGCAGGTGATCAAGCATTGCTGGTAGAGTTGTAATCTCTATAATAAATAAATTAGTCTATAGAGGTACATACCTAGATGCTCACAGAGCAGCTTGCAGAAGAGAAACTATAGTGACTATTTATGCCTGGTAAAGCCTTCCTACTACAGTTCCAATCTCTTTAAATCTTACTGCTATTTTTTATTTATTATTTATTTAGAATATTTCTAGGGAACTAGGAAAGGGTCAGGATTGTGCCAATATAGCTTGCTTGGTAGTGCATGGCCTTTAGTAAATCTGATTCTTATGGTTATCTAGGGCATCTCATAAAATCATCCTTTGTCCATTTTATTACCATACAACACATTAGCTTGGTAGGATGTTACTATGCAACTTTCACTCATAGTAATTTGATTTTGATTCTGATCTTGAGCCCTTGAAATGCAATACGGTATGTAAAAATGTATTTACCTAATTCAAATTCATATTCTTGAACTGCAGCCTGCAAAAAATGAAGGGCATCCTGGTAACATTTTGTGGGATATTTCCTGAATGCAGCTCATTAAGCAGGTTACCCCATAAACCAAAGGTTTTGGTGACAGTAGACTGACTAGAAATGTTAATTAAAAATATGGATCTCTTAATAATGCTGCAGCAGCACAAATGCATACACTGCATGTTTATAAAAAAGGTTCGCAGCAAGTCTTTCCAGCCTTTGATTTTGATTCTAATCTTGAGCCCTTGAAATGGAATATGTAAAAATGTATTTACCTAATTCGCATTCATATTCTTGAACTGCAGCCTGCAGAAAATGAAGGGCATCCTGGTAACATTTTGTGGGATATTTCCTGAATGCAGCTCATTAAGCAGGTTACCCCATAAACCAAAGGTTTTGGTGACAGTAGACTGACTAGAAATGTTAATTAAAAATATGGATCTCTTAATAATGCTGCAGCAGCACAAATGCATACACTGCATGTTTATAAAAAAGGTTCGCAGCAAGTCTTTCCAGCATCTCCATTTCATTCATCACTGCTTGCTAGAAATATGGATTTCTGAGGGAAGGCATACATACGTGCTAAGACTTTTAAAATCTTTATCTAACTTAAAATAATGTTATCAGCTCCATGATGTTTAAATGATCCAGTAATTCCCAAACAAAATCAGTTAAAATGGTCTTCAGCATAATATAGAGTAACTATGCATTGTATTTTCTTCACAGCTCAGTGTAGAGGATAAGAGTTCAAGCTGGGAAGTCTCTGATTCACATTTTCCCTTAGCCATGACTACATTCAGAGGCCTTGACAAGCCACACTATCATGCTCCAGCCTTCATTATGGGCATTGTGGCTTTGGATCCCACTGAACAATTCCATGGGCAGAGGGGAGTTAATCAGTAAAGCACAACTTGCTTGCCTCTTACCTCTCACTGCAGCCCCAAAATACCCCCTGAAATGCTGTTCCTGGGTACAGGGGACTCCAAAGAACAGCAGGAGGGGAGAGTTGGAGGGGTAACTGGAAAAAAGAATTGCCCCATCCTTCCATTACATTCTGCCCCATTCTGTTACAGTAGCAATTACCTTCCCTTATGAGGCTGTAGTCACGATCAGCCAGATAATGCATATTAGGTGCTTTGAGCAGTGTAAAGTGGCAAACACATGCCAAGTCATAGTATTATATAACCAGTGCCTGCTACACAGACTTTCAAAGCAGTGACATCTCTGTGAGCAATCTGTTATGAACCGTTAAATATTCACTATTCCCTCAAACCGCAACTGGCTGGCATTATGCCAGCCACCAGAACAGCAAAATGGGACCACCTGCAGATGTGTGTACACCTGAAAGGAATCCTCAGGTATGGAGGGAAAAAAGGTATCCAAAAGAAAAGTATACTGCCTTTCTGCTGCCATAGACCCCTGGCAGAAGAAGACTACAGTGCAAATGGGTAGTTGTTAGGAGGAATGGAAGCCAGGGTCTGGCACATGCTTCTATGAAACCTAAGGCTAATAGGGAATGGAAATCTGAATCAGATAGAGTTGCCAGCCTCCATGTGGGGTCTGAAGATGCCCTCCCCAGAATTAAATCTGATCTCCATACTGCAGAAATCATTTCCCCCGAAGAAAATGCCAGCTTTGGAAGGTAGACTCTATTGCATTACATTGTTCCTTGGTGACCCTTCACCAAACTGTACCCTCCACAGAATCTACCCCTAAATATCCAGGAATTTCCCAAGGTAGAGTTGGCAACCCCAGAGTTGGAGGATGTGTGCCATCAGCCTAAGACTAAGCTAGAGGGAGGGAAGCTGTTTGGGGGGAAGTGGCCCTAACCCCCATCCCGCAGCACAAGATCCTTTCAGTTGTTAGGGGGTCTGGTAAAAACTTAACGCTGAATTATCATAATTTTAAAAAACACAGCAACACATTGTGTAGATATATAGTAATGATAACCAGACATTGTCTCAGGTAGTGGACTAGCTAGTGCACAGGAAATTTATTCTATTCACATGCCAGTAAAGCCTTAGCCAGACTGTTGCCCACCGATCAGTAGCCATTTTTGTCCAAGTGACAGTAATGTACATAGACAAGCCTGCAGGTGCGCATTTATTTGGTAGAAGCAGGATGTCACATGCTGAGGGAACCTGCTGTGTACCATCTTTCATTGTAAATGTTTCCCAGTTTTGATCTTTAGACTTCAAACACTACATGTAAGCTCTTGGACATAATATGATTGTTCAGAATCCAGGAATAAAATGTGTGCAGACTACTCAAGATGATCCCTTTCTTGATTGCATGGTGGTCATTCATTGCATTCCATGGCTCATTCCCTTCTGTTAGGACAATGCTGGAATTTTAAAAAGAATTTTGCTGTAACAGCTCTTTGGTATCAGATAGTAAGAGTATAGTCTGAAGATTTACTTGGAAGTAACAATCTGTCGAATAGTTAGAGCCTTCAGTTTCTCAGTCCAATGGCAAAGAATGCATTGCCAGAATGGCTGGAAATCAAAACTTAGATGTTGTTACTTAGATAAAAAGGACAAGGCAATGCACACCATTTGTGCATATGTGTGCCTGCTTATATGTGTTTCTGATGAGCACATCAGAGACTTCATTTTAATCATTATTTTATACGTACTTTGCAGCTGAGAACCAGCACTGAAAACAAGCTGAGGGGCTGTACTCCAGCAAGCCCTCTCTCCAATTCAGCTCCACAATTGACTATAAAAATTGGTGTTTCCTGGGAGTGCTGATTATTCTTTATTTGTGAAATGGATTCTCTAGCCATAGTAATTCAACTGGTTTATTTTTGTATCAAAGTACTCTTCCTGTGTTCTGGAAATCCCGGTGCAATTGAAATTTATGGGTTTGTTTATGCTTTGACTTTTCCCTAATGGGGACCCAAAGGGGCTTACATTGTTCTCTTCTGCATTTTAGCATCACAACCACCCTGTAATGTAGGTTAGGGTGAGAGTCTGTGAGGAGCCAGTCACCAGCCAGCTTTCATGGCAGAATGGGGGTTTGAACCTGAGTCTCTCAGGTCCTAGTCTGACACTCTAACCCCTACACTACACTGTTGTAGGCTTTCTCATTCATTTCTGAAAGTTAGTCACAAACAGCTCTGAAAAGCCAACCTTCCCTTCTTCCATCCATCTTTCCTCCTCACCAAATCTAACAATTTAGAGTACTAGAGTCAGATTCAAGTTGCAAATATACCTTGGTGCTTCCTATCCTGGGTGCTCTTAGCTCAAGCTCCTCAAAACCTGCCAGTAACCTGAGTTGTGCTGAAACATTTCTGATTTTATGTCAATCTAATTTCCTATTTGGGGCCACTCAAGCAAATGAAACTCTTTCCAGGAACTGTAAGCATTTTTTGGATTATAACTGCAAAACCATTGAATAGATTATAATTATTTTGTTAGACTTGAAAGGAGCAACAGTGTCCTCTATTAAGAAAGGATGATAAATAATCAGTGTGCTTTAGATCGTAAGATGGAGACTTTTCTAATCTTTTACTACTCACAAAAAATAGGCCACATTTGTGCTGCTGCAACTGCTGTCAAATTCCATTCAGTCATCACCTTACTTCAAATTGCTGTAAATATATCTTGCCATCCTTACCTAATGTGCCTGTTAGCTATCTTGCACTTTAAATGAGGATTCCCCCCCAAAATGGGCAGAAAAGACCACAGAAATCAGAATGAAATGGAAGACCTACCTAGAATGGATACTAACAGAAGGAAGAAAAGACATTCAGTGCAAGATTCGGACTTTGTGCCCGTGGCTAGGATTAAAGGCCTAGTGAACTGGAATAGCAAGGGAAGGGGGGGGGAGGGAGAGGGTTTATAAAGCAATATGTAATGTACGGGACAAAAGTTAACATGTAATACACATAAAAATAAAGATTTTTTTTAAAAAAAGAGGATCCCCCCCCCAAAAAAACCTCAAAAATGTTTTATGGATCACAACAAACCATTCATGCCAATGTAGAACAGCTGCCAGAATTTAAAATTATCTGTGTACATATTAAAAAGGAATACTACAAGGTCCTCAGATGATTTCTGTAGTATCTGTAGGCAAAACTAACCCTACACCACTATGCACAACATATGGATGTGGCAATAACTATGTAGTACTAGACTTCGTATTTAACAGGTTCTGGAACTGTGTTTACTGCCAACAGATGTTAAAAACATCTGCCACTTGGGAAGATGTGAAAAGTTATTTCTTTGTTTATTATGGCTTATGGTATGTTGCTTCAGGCACCTTGTTAAGGACTGCCAATACACAGTTGAAAGTAGGTATATTCTCAAAATATGTGAGAGAAATCCTTTTTCTCCTTGGGTCTATTCAATGAGGCTTCCTCCCAGGAAACTTGTTTTCAGGATTGCACTATGTATGACATGAAGCAGTATTCACTTGTTCATACATAAAAAGAGCAACCCAGTATTATGCACTGCTTAGAAACAAATCCCACTGAATTAACTTGGGTTTATTCCAGAGTGTGGATAAATTTGCAGTTTTTAAAAAAGCACAGCATTTTAGCATCCAGGTCTGATCATTCCACAAAGATGAATCATATTTAAAAAGATAAAGGAAATTGTGCAGGAGATTAGGACAATGATCAGAAACGAATTATCCTTGTAAAATTCCTGATTCTCACATTGTACACAAATCACCAAGATTCTGTATGCACACATTCTGCATATGGTAGGCATCAGCAGAGTGCCAGGTTCAGATCTGAAATAAACTAGGGTATCTTTATGTGCTGCAATGAAGGAGACATTCTGAAAAATAAGATAGATAAAATTGGAAAGGGAGACACCCTGAGCTTCTTGGAGGAAGGGTGGGGGATAAAAATGTAATAGAGAATTCTACAGGCAATGGTTTCTCTTGTAACTGCAACTCTCTGATACAGCTCTGGGTTGGGATGGGAAATACCAGGAGATTTTGGAGTGGAGCCTGAGGAGGGCAAAATTTGGGGAGGAGAGGGATAATGCCATAGAGGCCTCCTTCCAAAGCAGCCATTTTCTCCAGATGAATGGATTTTGGTCACCTGGATATTAGTTGTAATAGCGGGAGGTATCCAGATACCACCTGGAGGTTGGCGACCCTAAGACAGATGCCTAGTTGAGACCCTGTGTGCTGTGACTCAAATAAAGCAGAGCTGTACCCTTTCAACTCCAAACATTACACAGCTGTTAATTACTCAAACAGTTGTTTGCAGAATTGTTGCAGGATAGAGCAAGGCAAAAAATAGTCCTACTACAGTTAAAGTCTTAAAGAACTGATTTACTTAATAATTCTATTAAATTTCCAACAAGGGGCTCAGGAGGACCAGTTTCCAAATAGCCTGACCTTTCTCAGACATACTTAAGATGGATTTATATTCAAAGTCTCTAAATATATTAAATTTGTATTTAAAAGATGCCGTGGTTCCAAAGTAATTTATTTTGAAGGTGTGAAAGAAACAAAATTGCACATAATTTTCATTCTTCCTCCTCCAAATAAGATTTCCTATTGAAGTATCATGATTTTCAGTAAATAGATACCGTATAGAGAGTCAAGGCAGACACATAAATGAGAGTACATTGACAAATCAATACTGATGCAGTTAAGACCCATTTCTGAAAAGGTTCACACTCTTGATTTTGAAAAAGGAATGATAAACAGTTATGTGGTGTTCTATTACCTTAGTCAGTGTCACTTTCTCTCTTTAAAGAAGAACAGGGAAAGAACAACAGCTTTAGGGGCATTTTCACATGTGAAACTTACATGGCATTTGAGTCTCTTGCAAGCAGTTTGTGTTGCTGTCCATGATAGTTGCTAATGTGGGGGGGGGAAGCAGTGCAGAGGCATTTATAATGCCACGGACAATTCAGCTAAAAGTAGGCTTTTCTAACCTACTGAAGCAAAAGTTGCCTTAAACTGTGTAGAATTTTTTTTAAAGCTTGGTGATGAGGTGAATGAATTGTAGAGAAAGTAACTCTCCTGCTTGCCAAACGTTAATTTTTGGGGGATGAGAAAATTGGGCTCAGCTCTTAGATGTCTTTTATGGAATGCTTGTCGCCACAAAGATACTTCCCATCACTGGCTGTCACATGGTACGAGAAATATGTACAGATTTCATGGATGATAGGTTGATCAATGGCTACTAGCCATGGTGACTAAAGAGAACCTCCATATTTGGAGCATTAACCTCTGAATAAGAACGTTAGGGGGCAGCATCAGGAGAAGCATCTGTGTCCTGTTTGTTGGCCCTCCAGGGCTACTGTTTGATCACTGTGTGAAACAGGATGTTACACTAGATGGACCACTGGTCTGATCCAGCAGGGTTCTTCTCATGTTCTTAACAAAGGATATATTTGTGCACCTCACACGGGCCACCCACACAGATTAAGATAAAAGTGGGCATATACCACACATGCTCCCTAACACTGAAGGTTTTGGAACAACTCAAATTTGGAGTGGGAAAGTGTCATCCTAACCCCCTAACCCCATCCCGGTGGCAGTTAGCAGTAATTGGCTAGTCAGTCACAAGCTCTGGCACAGCTGTTCTCTCAGCCCCACCCACCTCACAGGGTGTCTGTTGTGGGGAGGGGAAGGGAAGAGAAGGGAAGGGAAGGGAAGGGAAAGGAGTCTGTAAGCCGCTCTGAGACTCCAAGTGAAAGGCGGGGTATAAATCCAATCTCTTCTTCTTCTCCTCCAAAGAGTTGTGTGTATTCTAAGTGTATTATGCATCAATCTTAAACAATCTGTGAAGCAGAACATTGCAAGGCCAAATCCATACAACTTTTATTTTAGCAAGCAATTTCCTCCAGGTAAAACACATGGAGTGCTTCAGTTTGTACCACCTCCCCTTTCCCAGTTAGGAACCTGCACAGGCAGGTCCAAATCTAAAACCTGAGCAATGGAAGCTTTGCTTTATAAATTCTCCAGAGATCCTGCCTCGACTCAAAATAATTTGCTGTACTAAATGTCTGCACCACCCACAGAACTGCACCCTAAAATCCAATGCAAAGTACACCAGATACTAGGGAACAACTCATGGAGTACACCACATGTAAGCAATTTAAAACTGCTGAAGGTGGTATCTTCAGCAACATTGCTACAGATCCTCCTGAGGACAGCTTCTGAATTAGTAGGCTGCTTTACTGGTCCCTCTGAAGATATTTCTATCCTAAGCAAGAACTTCAGTAGTTGGTACACTCAGTTCTTGAGGCTCTTTAGCTTGGAGAAACTATGGCTGAGGGGTGACATGATTGAGGTTTATAAGATTATGCATGGGAAAGAACAGGTAGAGAAAGAGGTACTTTTCTCCCTTTCTCACAATACAAGAACTCATGGGAACTCCATGAAATTGCTGAGCGGTCGGTTTAGAACAGATAAAAGGAAGTACTTCTTCACCCAAAGAGTGATTAACACATGGAATTCACTGCCACAGGAGGTGGTGGCGGCTAAAAGCATGGACAGCTTCAAGAGGGAATTAGATAAACATATGGAGCAGAGGTCCATCAGTGGCTATTAGCCACAAGGTATAGATAGAAACTCTCAGTCTGGGGCAAGTGATGCACTGTGTTCTTGGTCCTTGAGGGGGTAGGCAACAGTGGGAGGTCTCCTTCCCAACAGTGGATGCTCCTTCACTGGATATTTTCAAGCGGAGGCTGGATGACCATCTTTCGGGTATGTTATAGGGCTATCTTTTGGCTATGCTCCTGCAGAGTGCAGGGGGTTGGACTAGATGACCTGCAAGGTACCTTCCAACTGTAACATTCTATGATTCTAGTGTCCTGGCCCCACTGCTGGACCTCCTGATGGCACCTGGTATTTTTGGCCACTGTGTGACAGAGAGTTGGACTGGATGGGCCATTGGCCTGATCCAACATTGGCTTCTTTTATGTTCTTATGTTGCTTCTATTGAACAATGTCCTGCAATTATCATTGAAATGGACAAAGGAATCAAACAATATTTAGTTGTTCCATTTTAGACAGATATTTACTGATTTCCTTTAAAACTTCTATTTAGTTTGCAATTATGTCTAAACTCATCCATAATCTATCTTGGTATAATTATGGAACAGGCATCCAACTACTCACTAGAAAAAGTAGCTGAAGACTGATGAGGAGGAGGTTGAGGTCCTGGGACCATCATAGAAGGAAGCATCCAAGATGCATCCAGGAGCCTACTCTGATGTCTAGAAGGAATCCCAAGAGACTAGGTTAGCTGAGCTCTATTACACTGGGATACTACCCTTCTTTGACTCAAAACTCTCCATCCTAGAGCCTGCTGCAGCTCTTCAGGTGTCTCCCCAACTGAACACAAGGTCAAGAAGCATCTAATTCCTGTTGGAGCACTCTACTGTAATTAATGGCACTTTAAGAGCTGGTAGCCTGTTCCTAGAGAGATGAGGTTTGCATTTCTACTTCATTGTAGGAGTACATGATGTGCCTCAGTTCACCTTCAGCCTTTGCTAGAAGTACATCTATGTTCTCTACAGTGTTGCCTCTTGCCCTGTCTTAGGTACCTTAACCTTGAGCAGATCATCTAGCTAGATCCGGAAAAGAGTAACAGGCTATTCTAAATCAATCATATGTAAATGTATTCAATTTATAAAGGTTAATTAATGTTTAATAGAGTTTTATGCCTCTCATATTTGAATAATGGATCATGTAGTTATGGAACAGTCTATAGAAAAAGTTGTAATAACAAGAGGCCACAAAAATGTTATTTATTTGTATGCTGTCATTCAGCCAAAAAGATCCCCAAAGGCAGCTAAACATAAGATCAAAATTTTGCAATTAATAAATTAACATTATAACAAAAACATTTCAAATATTTACCAGGAATACTATCGGCAACAAACAACAGGTGCCATTCTATGATCAATTCAGCAAAAAAGGCTTCTGGAACGGAAATGTCTTTAGAGAACTTCTCTAATGGTAGCATCATTCTCACTATCAGAGGCATGGAGTTCCATAGTTTGGAGGCAACCACTAAAAAGTCCTTGATTAACCTCATTTCAGATAAGGTCAGCTCCCACAGGAAAGGACCACTGCTGGACTTGAGCTATGCAAGAAGCCTATTGACATTTGGGGTGGTTAGAAAACTTAAAATTATGTTGGGTAGAATCCCATGGTCAGAAATACTTAAGGAGAAGGGAGTTCAAGAGGGGTGGGAGTTTCTTAAAAACAAAATATTGAAGGCACAATCACAAAGATTCCTATGAGAAGGAAAAATGGGAAGAGCCTAAAGAAGCCAAGGTGGCTCCCTAAACAGCTTTCTAAAGGCTTGAGAAATAAAAAAGATTCATTTAGGAAATGGAAGGAGGGCCTTATAACCAAGGATGAATATAAACAAATAAGCAGTGCTTGTAGGGAGAGAGTTAGGAAAGTTAAAGCTCAGTATGAGCTTAGGCTAGTGAGAGATGCTAAAAACAACACAAAAGGGTTCTTTTCTTATGCTCAAAATAAGAAAAAGAGCAAGGACATGATAGGCCCATTGCGGGGACAGGAAAGTGAAATTGTATCAGGTGATGAAGAGAGGGCAGAACTGCTCAATTCCTACTTTTCCTCAGTCTTCTCTAGTAAGGGACATAGTGTTCAACATGGCAGAAACAGAACACATGATGAGGGAAGGGGGTTGTGCATAGGATCGGCATAGGGGTAGTACATGAACACCTAGTTTCTTTAAATGAAACTAAGTCCTTGGGGCCAGATGAACTGAATCCAAGTGTACTAAAAGAATTCATGGATGTAATTTCTGAACCTCTGTCCATTATTTTTGAGAATTCTTGGAGAACAGGTGAGGTGCCAGAACATTGGAAGTGAGTAAATGTCCTCAACTTCAAGAAGGGGAAAAGGGAGGATCCGGATAACTACAGACCCATCAGCTTGACATCTACACCTGAAAAAGACCAAATTATTAAAGTCAGCCCTTGAGCATTTAGAAAGGATGGTTGTGATTACTAAGAGCCAGCATGGGTTTCTCAAGAACAAGTCATGTCAGACTAACCTTATCTCTTTGTTTGAGAAAAATTACTAGCTTGCTGGATCAGGGGAATGCTGTAGACATAGTTTATCTTGATTTCAGTAAGGCTTTTGATAAGGTTCCACATAACATTCTTGTTGACAAGTTGGTAAAATGTGGTTTCAATCCTATGACTGTTAGGTGGAACTGGTTGATAGATCGCAACCGAAGAGTGCTTGTAAATGGTTCCTCATCCTCTTGGATAGGAGTGAAAAGTAGAGTGCCTCAAGGATCTGTCCTAGGACCTATTTTATTAAATATATTTTTAAATTATTTGGATGAAGGAATAGAGGGAACGTTTTATTAAATTTGCAGATGATACTAAATTGGGAGGGGTAGCAAATATGGTAGAAGACAAAGACAGGGTATAGGTTTATTTTGACAGGATGGAAAACTGGGCTAAAACAAATAAAATGAATTTCAATGGGGATAAATGTAAAGTTCTGGATTTAGGTAGGAAAAATCAAATGCATAATTATAGGATGTAGGAGACTTGTCTTGGCAGTACTATGTGCAAAAAGGATCTAGGGGTCTTAGTAGACTGTACACTGAACTTGAGTCAGCAGTGTGATGTGGTAACTAAAAAGGCAAATGCAATTTTGGGCTGTATCAACAGAAGTATTGTGTGAAATGATGGTATCACTTTACTCTGCTCTGGTTAGACCTCACCTAGAGTATTGTGTCCAGTTTTGGGAACCACAATTTAAGAAGGAAATAGACAAGTTGGAATGTGTCCAGAGGAGGACAACAAAGATGGTGAGGGGTCTGGAGACCAAGTCCTATGGGAAAAGGTTGAAGGAGCTGGGTATGGTTAGTCTGGAGAGGAGACTACTGAGAGGTGATATGATACCCATCTTCAAGTACTTGAAGGGCTGTCATATAGAGGATGGTGCAGAGTTTTTGAAGGCTTTCAAACAGAGGCTAGATGGCCATCTGACAGCAATGCTGATTCTGTGAACTTAGGCAGATAGAAGGGAGGGCAGGGAGGGTTGCATCACTGCTTAGTTCTCCTGGTCCTTTCTTACACGGCCAGGGAAATGCTGATAGCCACTTTGGGGTCAGGTAGCAATTTTCTCCAGGCCAGTTTGGCCAAGGATTGCCTTTTTTGCCCTCTTCTGGGCATGGAGCAGGGGGTCACTGGGGGTGGAGGGGAGGTATTTGTGAATTTCCTGCATTGTGCAGGGGGTTGGACTAGATGACCCTGGAGGTCCCTTCCAACTCTATGATTCTATGGGATAACAACATGAGTTTTTAAAACAAATCTGTAACACATTTAGTAACAGTGTCTTCATTGAAATAATGCCCACGGGAGGGAATGAATTTTTTAAAAATAGCAGTTAGCTGTCCATGTTACAGGATTGTATTTTTTTATCCCCAGTGTACTTCAGTTTTCTATAACTGGCTTATTGCAAAGTAGAACAGTTATATGTGGAGCATTAGGATTATTCTGTTGTGAATTCTATTGTGATTTGCTGCCATGTATATCCTCCTCTAATATACCAGTATAATCCCAGTAATTGGAAAGGGTGGGGGTTGATGCTTTCCTTTTTGCAGGATTAACCTAGCTTGGAAGTAATGCTCCCTCTCTTTCATCAGGATTACTGCTTCTATCAACAAACTCTTGGGAGATACATTATTCAGAATGATACATGAAGTACAAGAAGCATATTTTCTTTTGATAAGCCAAGTTGCAAAAGCAGTAGCTGGGGCCAAACAAATCCCACATATTAACATAAGAAAATATTTAAAAGGATGTCAGAAAAGACCGCTACAATATCCATTGAATATGAAGATCACAGGTTAATGTGCGTTAAAGCTCAAGAGGGTGTCGTAGAGATAAGAGGGTGTTGTAGAGAATTTATCTAAGATTGTTGGAGCTGCATGCTAGATTTATCATTTTTGAGTATTATTTATGAAGTAATCAACTGCATGGTTCTAATTTTGAAGGAGCTTTGGCAGAATGCAATATCTTGCAGCTAGCTGTTGAGTGAATGGGAGAAGGGGAGTTGCTGGAATCCTCGTCTGTCCTGGAAATTTATCTTCTAGCTTTGTATCAGGAGTATCCTGAGTGAACGCCACATGTGAACTGTATTTACAGCGTGTATACTGAGTGCTTACATCGAGCCTTTTGTACTTTATGGATTTATGTATTATATTGTTGTTAAGAATTAAGATTTTCATAAAGACATTTTCATTCATATAATTTGATGAGTGTTTCATTAATATTGATTGAGATATTACTTGTACGAAGTTTTTTCCCTGCTTATTTGCTCAGTCCCCAGGTGGGGGCAGGGGATCCCCCAATTTTTGAGGCTCCCCCCTGACACCGGCCAGCTGGCTGGTGGGGGAAAGCCCCACCCCAATAGTTGTCCGTGGCCCCAGCAGGCCCCACCAGCCATGAATTTGCAGCTTGCAAGACTGGCGTGCTTTCCAAGTGGGGGCTTGGAATTCATAGTTTGCAGGGCAGGCTCAGGAGTGCCCCCTTTCCCCCAAAAGGTTCCCTTTAATTTTTTGGGGGAAAGCAGGGGGTGTGCATGGCACTGCATCCCCAATGCGATGACGTCACTCTGGATGAGTGACCCCCCAAATCCCCCCCACTCGGGAAAAGATGGGACCTGGCAACTCTACAACCCCAGCAAGGAGCTTTCAAGGCAAGTGAGAAACAGAGGTGGTTCGCCATTGCTTTCCGCGGCCTCTCTTCCAAGTACTGACCCTGCTTAGCTTCTGAGATCTGATGAAGAAGAAGAGATTGGATTTATATCCTGCCCTTCACTCGGAGTTTCAGAGTGGCTTACAAACTCCTTCCCCTTCCCCTCCCCACAACAGACATCCTGTGAGGTGGGTGGGGCTGAGAGAGTTCCTTTCAGAACTGTCCTTGAGAGACTAGCTCTGACAGAACTATGGCTTGCCCAAGGTCATCCAGCAGCTGCAAGTGGAGGAATGGGGAATCAAACCCGGTTCTCCCAGATTAGAGTCCACGCACTTAATCACTATGCCAAACTGGCTCAGGTTATACCATACCACCTTCCCTACCAGATTTGTTAGAATATATTATAGCTATCTGGGCATCTCTCTGACTCCTGCCCCTGAATTGATTTGCCAGAATGGGCAGAAAAAGACAGCAGAGAACATAACTATGTTTGGGAAACCTGCAAACATTCTGTAGGGAAAAAAATGGAATTTTACTCAATACACCCATAGCTGACCGTGTATGTGGGGTTGAGTGCCTCTCTGTCATTAGCAGCCAAAAGGTCACTCTCCTACCAAGACTAGCCTTTATTTTAACAGCACTGAATTCTGGCTAGCAAGAAGAGTCAGCACACTCAGGTTCTTATCTGGATAAAATCTTAATAGTTGTATGCAATCTCTTCTTATCTATGGTTGCTGCTAACTATGTATCCCAGGAAAGTACTTGGTATTTGTCCATTTTTAATTTGTAAGTCTCTCAATTTAATAAAATCAGCTATTAAACATGACCTGGGGCCCAGTCTATGTACTTTCACATCTGTTGCTCCAAAAATCTTTATGTATTTTAGGATATTTTCAAGTGACAGTACTGGATCAAACATGTAGCCATCACAGAGCTGATTTCCCCAGAATGTGTGGATCCAACTATACTGTGGCAATCATAAATTCACAGAACTCCATACATAATATTTCACTCATATATTAGCTTTCCTCACCATGCAATCCTACCTCTGATGGTGAGAAAACACAGGAAGAGCAAGAAGAGTGTTTGAAAATGGCTAAGAGGAGCTGGTGAAAGAAGAATGGTGCACACAGATAGAAATTGCTGCAACATACAAAAATGTGAAGTCCTGAAAAATGAGCAGTACAAGCCAAGTAGGTAAAACCTCTAATCCAATCGTGAATGTATTGACCCTTCCAAGGACTGACAATACATCTGGAGTAGACAGGTTTTGTTTCTACGGAAAGGAGGGATTGTTCATTTCTATTTCTCTGAAGAAAAGCTCCAACAGAGCTTGAAAAATCCTAAACTCATTTTTATTTTTGACCGTAATAAATAATGATGATGATGATGATGATCACAGGAAGAGCAAGAAGAGTGTTTGAAAATGGCTAAGAGGAGCTGGTGAGAGAAAAATGGTGCACACAGATAGAAATTGCTGCAACATACAAAAATGTGAAGTACTGAAAAATGAGCAGTACAAACCAAGTAGGTAAAACCTCTAATCCAATCATGAATGTATTGACCCTTCCAAGGACTGACAATACATCTGGAGTAGACAGGTTTTGTTTCTACGGAAAGGAGGGATTGTTCATTTCTATTTCTCTGAAGAAAAGCTCCAACAGAGCTTGAAAAATCCTAAACTCATTTTTATTTTTAGAGCGTTGCCGATTTTTGTTCCAAACTCTTTGCTTAAAAAATGGCAACTGGAACTCAATATTGTATTTGGGAATACAAAAAACCACGACTTAATTTTATTTTATTGTTTAATTATTATGATTTTTATTAAACAAATTATCATTATTATATTATTATTTTATTATAATTTTGTATTACCTGTTACATTGTGTAAATCCTGGCATTGTATGTAATATGCTTATTTTGTACACAATTGTTTTATATTTGACAAATGCCTACGTTTATTGTAACTTTTTGACAGTTGTTGAATAAAGTATTATTTTAAAAAATAAAAACAGAGCTTGAAAAATCTTGGGATTTGATTCTGCTATAAAATGGGTGGATTATTTTTTATCTCCAATTTCCTTCTTTTGTTGCAAAATGGAGCCTGCCTGAAAAAGGACTGGGAAATTGTAATCATAATATCAGAAATCTCATTCCTTCTAACTGATTACAATAGAATATACTATCACAATTTTAGCCAAGTATAGAATAGCTACTGTTGACAAAAACAAAAGAGAAAGTGACTGTAGCCATTGAAGGGCAAAATCTCATTGTGGTAACATTGCATTATCATCTAAGCACAGGAAAGCCCTGCTCTAATTTTATGAGGATTCACTCAGTCATCATTCAAACTATGTAGAAAAACAATAATTTTAATATTTCTGGGACTCTAAAGTACAAAAACCCAATCTGAGCAGCCCATCTGTTCATTTCTAGACTAAATATATCATGTCAGATTCCAAAGTGCAGGGCTCAAGATGAACAGAATGTGGCTCTTTGGAACCCTAGCCAAGCCTCTAGTGACTTTTCTTAGGTACATGATACACAAAAGTCCATCTGTGTGAAAGAGTCTCTTGTCAAGTGGATCTCAACTCCAATAATATGCTGCAATGTTTATCGTTTTTTTGAGACTTGTCAAGGTATGGAAGAAAGAGACTGGCTGACATATTCAAAAATTTAGGCTCTGACCAGATTTTTTCACACTACTTACCAGCATGTCTGGACTCCATATTTAAAACACATTACATCCAATATGTCTTTAGGAGGAGAATGTTTGCAGAAAGCTGTTATGGCCTATGGAAAATCTGCATAAAGAAAAATCATAAAACAAAAGAAGAAGAAGAAGAAGAGAAGAGATTGGATTTATACCCCGCCCTTCACTTGGAGTCTCAGAGCGGCTTACAAACTCCTCTCCCTTCCCCTCCCCACAACAGACACCCTGTGAGGTGGGTGGGGCTGAGAGAACTCTTGACAGAAACTGCTCTTTTTCAAGGACAGCTGTGCCAGAGCTTGTGACTGACCCAAGGTCACATCAGCAGGTGCAAGTGGAGGAGTGAGGAATCAAACCCGGTTCTCCCAGATTAGAGTCCGCACACTTAACCACTACACCAAAAAGTAATTTAATATGTTATATTAGGAAAGAAATAAACATTTGAGTATACTCCTTCAAGATGACAAACATTATAAAGCATGGTAGAAGTAGTTTGAATATGCCCTTCCTGAGAGACAAGTCTCAAATACTGCTTTTTACAAATAACTGGACTCAGACCCCACACAGGAATACAAAAAAGAGCTAAACAAGATTATAGAGGAATTACCCCTACACATTCAGGAACAGATCCTTTCAGACACACCACGGGAACCTCAACCAGGTACCTTTTATCTACTACCCAAAATACACAAACACAGCAACCCAGGACTCCCCATTGTCTCGGGCATAGACACTATCACTGTCGGGGTATCCGGATATATGGACTCTGTTCTAAGACCCTATGCCATCCACGCTCCTAGTTATGTGTGCGACACATAAGACTTTCTAAGGAAAATGCAATCTTTGAATAACCTTCTAGATAATACTATCTTAGCCACCATGGATGTGGAATCTCTGTATACCAACATCCCACACAAAGATGGATTACAAACCATAAGGAATATTATTTCTGACAACACCACAGCTAACTGTGCCATTTTGTTCTCACCTATAATCACTTTTAATCTGGTGACAACTTGTTTCTACAGAGCAATGGTACAGCCATGGGCACCGACATGGCCCCACAGTATGCTAACATCTTTATTGCTGACTTGGAGCAACCCTTCCTAAATTCCCACCCATACCCCCTACGCATTCAGGAACAGATCCTTTCAGACCCATCATGGGAACCTCAACCAGGTACCTTTTATCTACTACCCAAAATACACAAACACAGCAACCCGGGACTCCCCATTGTCTCGGGCATAGACACTATCACTGTCGGGGTATCCGGATATATGGACTCTGTTCTAAGACCCTATGCCATCCACGCTCCTAGTTATGTGTGCGACACATAAGACTTTCTAAGGAAAATGCAATCTTTGAATAACCTTCTAGATAATACTATCTTAGCCACCATGGATGTGGAATCTCTGTATACCAACATCCCACACAAAGATGGATTACAAACCATAAGGAATATTATTTCTGACAACACCACAGCTAACTGTGCCATTTTGTTCTCACCTATAATCACTTTTAATCTGGTGACAACTTGTTTCTACAGAGCAATGGTACAGCCATGGGCACCGACATGGCCCCACAGTATGCTAACATCTTTATTGCTGACTTGGAGCAACCCTTCCTAAATTCCCACCCACTCACACCTCTCTTATACTTGTGAGACATTTATGACATTTCCATTGTCTGAACACATGGTAAAGAAGCCCTGGACACAGCCCCGTAGCCAGGAATTTTTCGCGGGGTGGTTCCGGGGGGGGGACCCCATTATTCAAATTAATTAAATTACATCAGTTGAATTAAATGGTTTGAGATGTTCCATGACCTCCAAAAGATTAACCGGCAGCTTTCTCTTCCCCCCACCCCACTCGCCTCAAGTTCCTTGCTGAACCTCTCTGACCCCTGACTCCTGATCATCGCCTCTCTGACTCCTGATCACTGTTTCCTCCCAGGGCTATTCTGCAGAATTCCCCCACACCACCAGCCATCCTTAGGCCAATCTGCAGGCATTCAGGGTTACCTGGCCTGGGAGTAGGTGAGCAGATCCTGCATCTGGCCATGCCACTGCTTACCCCTCCATTCCCCAAACTTCCAGCAGAAGTTCAATTCTAACTGGGCAATTCTTGTATTTCTATCTCCTGCTCTAGGCCTCTAAGATTCCCAGGGAATTGATATGTATTTAACTGTTATTGTAAGCCTCCATGAACCACCAAGGAAAAACAGGATATCAATGTTTAAATGATAAATAAAACAGATGATTCACCATTCTGTTTCAGAAAATTATTCCTGCACTGGATAAAAAGTCTGCATATGGCAAATGAGGGCCACAGAAGGTCAAACTGTAGGGCATGGATTTTAAAATAAATAAATACAAATAAATGTTAATTCCTTATTTCAGCATGAAACACACAGCCCTCAGTTCTCCAGCACCCTTCCCTGTCTGCAAGAAGGCATTCTGGTTGCCTAGAGACAGGTGTAAACAAAAGTATCTTGCTGACAGAATACAGTGTATAGTGGAAGCTTTTGATGAAAAAAATCACTCTTGCAGAAGTTACCTGTTCTGATTTTCATCCAAAAGGAGTTCAACCGCTTCTTCAAGAAGTTCATGGCCAGGTATTTGTGGTTTCTCTGAGGCTGTTAAGCGAACTGCCAGGCAAACTAATAAGATGACAAATGATTACGGCAGGAATTAATGTTTAGCTCAGCACAGACTTGAGGGCTTTTCTAGGCAGTAGTATCTGGCATTTGTTGTGGGCCAAGAATATTAATGGGGCTGTTTTAAAGCTTTTAGAAAGACAGAGATAAATCAGACTTAAGGTAAAATGCTGCCTTATTTTAACAAAATCACAGTAGTGTGCAGAGGAGGGGGTCATTATGGAAATCCACTGCCAGCAAAGTCATAAATGTTTATTTTCTAGTACTTTGGCACAGCAAAATTGCAATATACAATTATATTGCTAGACTATGTTGCATTGTTTTTGCTCTTGTTTTAATGAAATTATAGTACTCCACATAAGTAGGATAGTTTCTGTGATTTTGTTCCAGTTTCATAGTAGTAATAAACTGCCGTTCTCAAGACACTCCCCTCATTAAGATTTACACTTTTGGTGGACTGACTGTAGCTTAGGTCTACCACAGTGAAAAAAGAGAGAAGTTACTATATGAACAGCAGTGACAATTTTATCTCTAATACAGTTCTGTACAGTTGCTCTGCTCAAATGGGCCCTGTACCCCATATTAAATCTCAAATGCCCATTGTTTCTTATTAAAATCGAAGAACTACACCTTTATAAACCAAACTGCGAAATAGATTTTACCAGAGTACCTGTAAATTAACTCTAGGAATGTGATTGTACATGGGCTTTTTTTTTAATTTGGCATTTTGTGGAGTCTAATAGCTTTCTATTTTTCCTTTTATGACCTAATCCTGAATGATCTTTAAACATCTACTATGGTCCTGGTTGCAAAATGTTTTAGGGGTTTGCACAGAACAATTGTGAAATGTTACTAGGGTTGCCAAAACTAAATCTCTTACCGGCGGGGGAGTGTCTTCTTGGTCCGGGAGCCACCCGGGGATCGTCGGGGGGAAAACCATATGGTTTCCCCCCATTTGGCAACCCTAAATGTTACACTCCTGATACAAAAATGCCAATCTAGAATACCTAGTGTTGCCAAACCCCTGGTGAGGCCTGGATGTCTCCTAGAATTACAACTGATCTCCAGATGACACAGAGATCATTTCCCCCAAGAAAATGGCTGCTATGGAGGGTAGACTCTATGGTACTATACCCGGCTGAGCTCCTTCCGCTCCCTGAATCCCACCCTCCCCAGGCTCCACTCCCCAAATCTCCAGAAATTTCCCAATGCAGAGGTGGGAACCCCATGTGCTCACAGGAGCCTAAGCAGGTCACCTCCCAGTATCCCTTTGTCTGTGTGCATGTGTGTGTTTGCTTGACTACTCTCAGTGTTCTGTGGGCAATGACCATGCTTAGACCTTATCAGCCCACTGTGTGTGTGGTTGGGGGGTTATTACTTTTTCATTTACTAACAGTGCAATCCTAAAACCTCTTCTCTGTGAGTAAGCCCCATTGAGTAGACTTCAGTAGGATTCTGAGCAGACCTGTTTAGGATTGCACCGTAAGTATAATTTTTTGGGAAACCCTGGAATATGCAAGAAACTCCATTCTTGATTGTGGAATATGAGAATGAAAATATATAGCTAAATTTTAAGAATTTCCAATATATAATTGGTCATAAAATCTATTAATTGTTCTGTGAGATTATTTAAAAGGTAATATATGAAGAAAACATTGTGAATTAGTTGGCAATTGATTATTGTCAGCCATATTATTATACCTCATTCTGTAATTTGGCTGAATGGTTGAGCAAAGTTGGCAGATAGCCCTGATGACCAATTTAACATGCCTATGGGATGGGAAAAGACATTCAGCCAGTTTTCCCTCCTCTTTTAATAAACTATTGAAATAGATTAAAACCTGAATTTATAATATGTAACAGTAGAGGCTATATTACTACTATGAATATAATTTATGAACTGTTGCTGTTTTAATGTTTTTTTTCCCTTAATAAAATGTTGGAAAATATATGCATTATAGAGAATGCAACTTTAAGAGCACTTCTGTTACTCCCTATGCCATGTATCCCCATAATAACTGCAAATATGGTGTGGTGCTGTCAGTTCTCAGGAACATGAAACCAAAATAGCATGGAAACAAGTGATCAGCAAATGCTCCCTTTCTTTTCCATGCAGACTTCAATGTCAAAAATGCAAATAAGAATGCTAGTCAGAGTCCCATTAAACAGTGTGCTTACATTCCTTAGGGAGAGAAGTGCCAATTAATAACAAAAATTCTTGCATAGCTAATAGCATGGCAAAAATGCAAAGGACGTTGTTATACCCCAACAATAATGTCCTGGGAAGAGCTCCAAGCCTACGTACTTCATTATATGCTCTTCTGCTGTGCAGACAAATGAGGAACTAGACCCTAATAGTGCTAAAAGGGCACCCTCCAGCAGCAGTCAGAATCACCCTGAATGCTAATTTAAATGCTGTAAGTTAAAGATCATTTTATTACAGATGTTTTACTAATACAAGTTTTGACTTCTGTTATGGGTCATAAAAATGGAATGTTGACCTCACAGCATCACCAGGGAAACAGCCATGCTAGTTCTAAGCATCTTTCAGAGCTGGTCAACAGCCAAAGTTCTTAAGTAACCGGTAGATGTGCATCTTGGTACTTAACGGAAATCGATCTTCTGAGTCTGAGGTAAATCAAACTTAGTTATGCTGTTTGTTGACTCTTGGACCATTCAATTTGTAATCACAATATTTTAAAGTGTCCTAGATGTTTTATACTTATACCCCTCACTTCTTCTCTTGGCTCATGGCTTAATGTTCTGTAATGTTATAAGAGGTTTTTTCTTAAGTATTATGAGGACATTAATTTAATTCCTATTTAATTCCTATTTCCTGGCCCAACTGGTGGACCTCCTGAGGGCACCTGGTATTTTTGGCCACTGTTTGACAGAGTGTTGGAATGGATGGGCCATTGGCCTGATCCAACATTGGCTTCTCTTATGCACTGCTGTTAGACCTTTTGTTCTTTATACAGAATTACTGCTAGCAGTAGATATTTAACTGCAGTATGCTAGGCACAATTTTCCATTTATTTCTTTATTTTAAATAAATCCATCCCAAGCAGGCAACTTCCAGCAAAAATAATTAAAACCACATGTAAAACCATCCTCTCTCTCTCTCTCTTTTTTCCTTCAAGCTGCAGTCAACTTATGGTGCCCATATAAGGTTTTCAAGGCAAGAGACTGTAGGAAGTGATCACGCCGTGCAGTCACATCATAGACACAGAGTGGAATCCTCCAAATAAGGGCAAGTCATACAGCCTGCACGCAGGGGGCATGTGGACAGTTATATAATGGTGCACAGCCATAATAGAGAAAATAGTTACACATGCATGCTAGAATTTTTAAATTTTTTAAATAAACATAACATAAATGCAAACATTAACATTATCTGTAACAAAAACATTATCTTCCAGTGACAGTGTGCAGCGTAAAACAGTTACTGTACAAGACATAAGCCAACAAACCATCAAGCTAAACTTATCTTATACAAAGGAAAATAAATAGTGCAGATAGATAAAAAGTTATTCCTGTTGAATAGGAGCTAAGTCTAAACATATGATTTTACTAACCCTCTTATTTTTTTTTCTTGTAGGGCTGAAAAGCTTAAATAATATACTTCACTAATTAATTGCAACTAATGGAGCTGCGGTGGCTCAAGTGGTTAAGAAGCTGAACTGCAGGCTGTGGAAGGTCGGTAGTTCAGCAGTTCGAGCCCTGAGTGTGCCGCATGACGGAGTGAGCTCCCGTCTCTAGTTCCAGCTCCTGCCAACCTAGCAGTTCGAAAAAAAGAAATTGCAAGTAGATAAATAAGTACCACTTCAGTGGGAAGGTAACAGCATTCCTTGCGCCTTGGTGTTTAGTCATGCCGGCCACATGACCACGGAAATGTCTTCGGACAGCGCTGTCTCTTCGGCTTTGAAATGGAGATGAGCACCGCAACCCTAGAGTCGGATTCGACTGGCTTTCAAGCAAGGGAACCTTTACCTTTTTAATGTAAAATAATTATTTGACATTAATTTTCCCATGACATGTTGATGTTTAAACTTCCATTTTATAAAAGGAGCCCATTATTTCAGTATATATGATTCATTTACCTAAAAATCACATTTTTGAAAGTCATCTGTTATCCATAATAAAATAATCTCATAACTTCATATACCAAGAATGCACTGTAGCGGGATTGTCATCTTTCCATTTTTTGGCTATAATACATTTTGCTGCCATGACCATTGTCATTAATAAATCTTGTCTTATTTTAAAAAGGTAAAGGTTCCCTTGCTCGAAAGCCAGTTGAATCCGACTCTAGGGTTGCGGTGCTCATCTCCGTTTCAAAGCCGAAGAGCCAGTGCTGTCCGAGGACGTTTCCGTGGTCATGTGGCCGGCATGACTAAACACCAAGGCGCACGGAACGCTGTTACCTTCCCACTCCCAAATATTAAGTAGAATTAAATCTGGATCTGCTAGAATTGTAATTCCTGTTATTTTAGCAATTTCTAAAATATTTCTTTCCAAAAAATGTTAATAACTTTGCAAGTCCGCCAATTATGTAAAAACGTTCCCATCATTCCACATCGTTTCCAGCAATAAGGAGTAAGATTAGATGCATAGTGAGACAATTGAGTAGGCATTGAGTACCATCTGCAAATTATTTTGTAGGTTTGTAATTGTATATTGATAGAATATACTGGTGTATTCTAAATTCTTTCCCATTGGTCTTCTGTTGACCCAACTTCTCGTGCTAGAATTGCTGCGCCACAGCTGTAAACCAGTCAAAAGATATACAAGACAGCAAATGACCAAACTGAGATATGTGATGCTATGCTGCTATAAAAGATTGTGCCACCCAGCACAGGGTAGAGCAGTGGTTTGCTACAGGAGTAGACTGCTCCCGCTTGTTCGCAAATAAAAGATTTTACTTTCACATCTCCAAGCCCAACTCTCTCATGTGATTCATTCAGTGAGAAGCATATGCAACACATTTGTGCAACAAGACATTCAGAAGTGATTTGCCATTACCTACTTCTGCATACTGACCCTGGTGTTGCTTGATGGTCTCCCATCCAAATACTGACCAGTGCTGACCCTGCTTAGCTTCCAGGATCTGATGAGATCGGGCTAGCCTTGGCTATCCAGGTCAGGTCAGTAAAGTCTTAAAGCCACCTAGCTGAAACTGCATACCACAGGAGTGGTACTAAACTATCTTAAAACCAGCAACAACAAATCCAGAACAAAACCCAAAGCAAACCCCAGCCCCCACAACCAAAAACCTGAGAGAGATCTTCACCTGATGTCTGAAGGTCCAGGTAGAAGTGTGGAAGGGGGAATCTAAAAGGTAGATAGCAAATGAGCTGGTATGAAGAAGAAAAGAGCAAGAATGAAGGGAGATAACCAAGGATGTATAGTAGTAGATAAATGTAAGAAGCAGGTGGCTAGAACTGATCCTGAAAACGAGAAACAACCAGAACACAGTTGCCAAGCAAGGGGAGGGGATGATACTTTTAAAAGAAGCATTCTTAATTATTGTGATGAATTAACAGTTACTTGTGTTATAAAATGAAGAAGAAGCCATTGCCTTCTTTCAGACACTGTGATGCTACTTAATTTTCATCTTTTAAACTCCCAACATTATAGTGTGGGCAAGGAAGGAATAAAGGAAAGAAAAATGTGAAGTAAGTGCTGAAGATATCTCTGCAGAGGCCTTCAATTGAGCTATTAGCCTCAAGAATGGAACATTTGTCACTTTTGTACTCTCCCAGTCTCACCTATCTGTCCTAAATGTCCCTAAAATATTTTCATGTGAGAGATTTCTTTGATACCACATTAATGAAAGTAAGAATTAATCTACAAGTTAAAAAAATGTTAACTTAGGGTTGCCAGACCTCCTGGTGGAGGTGAGGGGGCCCCACTGCCAGGCTCTGCCCCCAGCTGCAGATCAGCTGGTCAGCAGGGGGCATACCAGAAGAAAGAGTAAGGCCCAGTATATTTCACCAGTGTCACACAGGAAGTGACATCATCACACCAGCGACTTCTGGGTGACGCTCTGGTATTTGGGCAAAAACTCTATGGCTGAAGCCAGTTTTACCATAGACTTTGTGCCCAAATACCAGAGCTTCACCTGGAAGTCACTGATGTGATGATGTGTGTGACACTGGTGACATAGACAGAGCCTTTCTCTTTCTGCCAGTAAATCTGGTCCATCCCCTGTGACACTGATGACATAGAAAGGGCCTTTCTCTTTCTCCTGGTAAGTCTCCCCCATCCCCTGCCAGTTGCCAAGAAGGACCTGGCAACTCTATGTTAACTCCATCCTAGATATCGTTCTTCAGAAGTCATATAATTGAATATTCAGCTATGTAAAGAATACACATATAGAAAACTAGCACATCAAGGCTGGCTAGATTACAGTCCTTTTTCCAACATACTAGTTTTCTGCAAGTAAGGAGGTTTTTTTACATGTGATTTTTCTCACATGTGCATTTGCCCTAAACCCACAATTTTATGCCAAATTAAAGTTTGCTTCACAAGAAGTAACCAGTTACATATCAGATTTTTGATAATCAATTCAATAAAATTAATGCAGGTTGCAATCGATTAGATTAGTAGATGCTTAATCATGCTTTCTGGCCCTTATTATAGATAATAAGCCTTACTTCAAATAAAGATGTCAACAGAGAATACCGCAGACGTGGTTAAGTACCTGGACAAGTAAGTCAGTTTGTTACCTAGCTACTCCATTATCACAAGGCACTATTCATCTGTTAGATAATGGCAGATGGATCTGACTCTGTGCTGATGGCTGCCATTACTAAGAGCTGTTGTGTCAAAGCAGGCATCTGGACACACAAACGTTATGTTATTTGTTAAGATCCATGCAAATTGGTCCTCATACTGGGAGCAACCCAAAGTAGAACAGCTGTAAAAGAAAGCATCTCAGCTCTATTTTTAGAAACTAGAACTGTGCCATAAATGTTCTGGTTCTAAATATTCATATCAAAACCAGCACTTTTAAGCATAGAATTTTCATTTGATCAATAGCTAAGCTTTAACAAAAGAAGAATTACTGGTTGGGCCCATTTTTACCCTCAGCAGTTCCCATTTGTTAGCCAAATTGCCACGGATTGTCAATTATACTGGGGAGTTTAAGAGGTATTACAAGGCAATAGGCAAGTAAGGGAGCAATCACCAGTGTATACAGGGGTCCCGCTTGTATCCGGATTCCCAGAGACAGACTCAGAGGCTGAACTCAGTATAGAATGGTCTTGTTTACTGAGGATATACCACAAGCATACAATATCTCAAATACACACACAAGTATACAGATCTAGAAAAGTTAGAGAAAATAGCACATTTGCTTGAGCAGGATAATAGTTGGTGGGTAATACTTTACCTGGCTTTGATGGAAGGAAGCAAGTCTCAGGAAAAAATGGGGGGGGGGGTTGACTGTAAGGTGCAAGGTTCGTGTTCTGGCCAGCAGAAACATGTGGAGACTCTGGGAGTGCTAACCCAAGAGTTGTGTAAGGGGATGGGTATGGAGGTAAGGAGAAGAGAGAGTGAAAAAAACCTAGCATTGGGTGTCTTCTTTTATAAGGATCTTGAGAGGTGGGCTAGGCTTGGCCACTTCCCTTTGGCACACCTCCTGCTGATTTGTCCCCGAAACTGTATTGATTGGAGGGGGGGTGTAGGGTCAATGTTTAATCTTAATAACACTGGTCTGGGCAATGGCATCCGCTGGGATTATGACTCAAGGGTGAGAGACATAGTTCTTGCCATTTCCTGATTATCTTGCATCTGTAGTTTTGGCTGGGCGCATAGATTAGGATGGGGGAGAAGGATGTCTGTGTGCAAAGGAAAGGGTTCGCCATGAAGTCTGTGGACTTTGTCTTTCCTTGGTTGATGAGTTAGTGTGATTAGAGGACCGGTCCATCTTACAGTGGTAAGAGGAAAGGTGGTCCCCAGGAACCGTTTACACAGCATTTTACAGGAAGGCTTTTCTTCTTTTGTGTGTGCAGTTCTGGGTCACTCCACATTCCAGCCCCTATTTACACAGGACGTGCATTGTCCAGTCTTTATTGCTTAGGAACAACGTTCATAACAGCCCTTTCGGATCCTTGCCTGGCAACACATTGTATTTTGCATCTCTCTACCCTTTTCAGTTTGTGAACATCATAGGGCATCAATATTGTCTGTAGCATGGGCAGTTCTGCTGCCAAGTTGCACTGCCCAAACAGTTGTGCTCAAATAATTATGTCCATTTTCTTATCTTAATGGCAGCTATCATGAGGTCTTTAAGTAAACACAAGTAAGAAACTGAGGGAAAATAACATAAATATGTTGCCCATATCTAATTACATACAGTAAAAAATAGTATTTTATTTGCAGAGAACTGGGTAAAATGTTTCAGCGCAATTTGCGAGTCTGCCAGGAATGCATGAATGCTTGACTCTTGACTATGAGCCCTACCCTTCAAACGAATGGGAGGCTTATTTTGTCTCTTTCTCCCTCAGGTCTTAGCAAACAGAAGTCTCCTTTTTCATATTGGTCAGGCTGAAGAAGGGCTAACCCTTGTCCTAAAAAAGGACTTATAGACACCTGCACTGCCCCCACGAACCAATTTGAGAAACATTGCTCTATTGAATAGGATCGCTAGCACTGGGTTGGGAAGTACCTGGAGATTTTGGGCGTGGAGCCTGAGGAGAGTGGGGTTTGGAGAGGGGAGGAACTTTAATGAGGTATAATGCCATAGACTCCAACGTGCGAAGTGGCCATTTTCTCCAGAAGAAACTGATCTCTGTTGCCTGGAGATTAGTTGTAATCCCAGGAGACCCCCAGCTACCACCTGGAGGTTGGCAACCCTACTAATGAACAAGCTCAGTTCCTCTCTGGCCCTTTCCTCTCTCCTAATCCCTCACCCAATTCTTCCCTCTTCCACATAATTCCCACTGGACAACATCCAGTGTACCAAGTTTTAACATAATGCAGTAAATATTTTTCCTAACTTTGTCAAAAATAATCAATGTATTACATAGTCTACGTAGCAAATCTGATACAGGCATCATGATTTAAGGTTTGAGGCTTATTTTGGTAATCTAAGGCCCTGATCACATGAGAGGTTTTGGGCCGGGAGAGGGACGGATCGGGGCCGCAGCAAACGGGCGCGATCCCACAGCAACATCTGGGAATCGTGCTGCGCCCGTTCCCAGCTCATTCCCAATCCGCCCCTCCCGGCCAAACCCCGCAGCAAAAAAGAACCACCTACCTAGGTGGTTCTTTCCGAAAGGCCACATCAATGCCGGCCATGGGATCGCCGGCGCGTCTTTCGGCTGGCGCATCCCCGGCCCCCGGCCGTACTGCGCATGCTCGAGCATGCGCAGTTCGGCAGCCTCCCCCTCCCAATCGTCTCTTCCTCCCTGGCATCTGATCGTGCAAGGGAGCAACGGCGCCGCAGCTCAGGGGATCGTGGGATCCCGCCGCGGCGTCTCTTTTTTGGTGCGGCTTTTAAAAGCCGCACTTTGGCCAGTGTTTTCCCTGCCGTGTGGCAGGGACCTGAGAAATCCTAACAGAATAAGAAATGCAGCATATGTGGTGAGATAGCCTCGCAAGCACCTGTTTTCACATCTTGGGAATGAATCTACCAACCTGGTTTCTCCAGCCTCTAGACCCCCAAGAAGTCTCCTTTCTTTCCACTCCTCCACTTCTCTCTCAGGGTATCACCACCACTGTCAAAGTAATGTTAAGAGGTTTGTCTCAGGCCAAAGATTTGTGCTGCAGTTCCTCTTTCTTTTGGTCTCTGAAAGACTATAGCACCACTTTGGGGTCTCTCTCCTTTTCTGCTCCTGGTAAATATGGAGCAAATGGGGCTTATTATGGCTCCCAGGGATCAGGCTGACAGCAGTTACAATGAAAAGAATTTTAATATGTAAATTAAAAGCAATACACTGCATATTTATTTATTAAAACATTTATATCCTGCCTTTCCTTTCCTCAGAGTTCAACGCAGCATAGGTAACACAACAGACTGAGTGAAAGGAAATAAAAGTAGTTTAAACACATCATCCTATCCCTAGGTCACATCTCTCTCTGATGTAAATAAGAGATAGGCACGTCAGAGCTTTGCATTGCATTCATTACTCTGGTTTCAATATCTGGAAATCATCCCCCCTTGCTTCCTCAGGACCATATGCTCATGGCTGCTTACTTAAGCTAAGGTGGACTCCTCCCTCCTCCTGAAGATATTTAAAATGGTATTCATCTTTAACAAGCTGCAATGTTTTATAAAAGGTAACCGGAATAACAGACAAGTTTGGCCTTGGAAAGCAAAATGAAGCAGGGCAAAGGTTAACAGAGTTTTGTCAAGAGAACACACTGGTCATAGCGAACCCCCTTTTCCAACAACCTAAGAGGCGACTCTACACATGGACATCACCAGATGGGCAACACCGAAATCAGATTGACTATATAATTTGCAGTCAAAGATGGAGAAGCTCTATCCAGTCAGTAAAAACAAGACCTGGAGCTGACTGTGGTTCAGATCATGAGCTACTCATTGCAAAATTCAGACTTAAACTGAAGAAAATTGGGAAAACCACGAGGCCATTCAGGTTTGACCTAGATCGCATCCCTGATGAATATACAGTAGAGGTGAAGAATAGATTCAAGGGTCTGGATTTGATAGATAGAGTGCCTGAAGAACTATGGACGGAGGTTCGTGACATTGTACAGGAGGCAGCAATCACCACCATCCCAAAGAAAAAGAAATGCAAGAAAGCAAAGTGGCTGTCTGATGAGGCTTTACAAATAGCAGAGGAAAGAAGGAAAGCGAAAGGCAAAGGCGAAAAGGAAAGATTTACCCAACTGAATGCAGATTTCCAGAGAACAGCAAGGAGAGATAAGGAGGCCTTCCTGAATGAACAGTGCAAAGTAATAGAAGAAAACAATAGAATGGGAAGGACTAGAGATCTCTTCAAGAAAATTGGAGAAATCAAGGGAGCGTTCCATGCAAAGATGGCCATGATAAAGGACAAAAACGGTAGGGACCTAACAGAAGCAGAAGAGATTAGGAAAAGATGGCAAGAATACACAGAAGAACTATACAAGAAAGACCTCAATGTCCTTGACAAACACGACGGTATAATCACTGACCTTGAGCCAGACATCCTGGAATGTGAAGTTAAATGGGCCTTAGAAAGCATTACTAACAACAAAGCTAGTGGAGGTGATGGTATTCCAGCTGAACTATTCAAAGTCTTAGAAGATGATGCTGTTAAAGTGCTGCACTCAATTTGCCAGCAAATTTGGAAAACGCAACAGTGGCCACAGGATTGGAAAAGATCAGTATACATTCCAATCCCAAAGAAGGGCAACGCCAAGGAATGTTCAAACTATCGCACAATTGCACTCATATCACACGCTAGCAAGGTCATGCTCAAGATCCTACAAGCTAGGCTTCAACAGTACGTGGATAGAGAACTACCAGAAGTACAAGCTGGGTTTCGAAGAGGTAGAGGAACTAGAGATCAAATTGCCAACATTCGCTGGATTATGGAGAAAGCAAGAGAGTACCAGAAAAACATCTACTTCTGCTTCATTGACTATGCTAAAGCCTTTGACTGTGTGGATCACAACAAACTATGGCAGGTCCTTAAAGAGATGGGAGTACCAGACCACCTCACATGTCTCTTGAGAAACCTGTATAAGGGCCAAGAAGCGACAGTTAGAACCGGATACGGAACAACTGATTGGTTCAGCATAGGAAAAGGAGTACGACAAGGATGTATACTGTCACCTTGCTTATTTAATATATATGCAGAGTACATCATGCGAAATGCTGGCCTGGATGAATCACAAGCGGGAATTAAGATTGCTGGGGAAAAGATCAACAACCTCAGATATGCAGATGATACCACTCTAATGGCTGAAAGTGAAGAGGATCTAAAGAGCCTCTTGCTCAGAGTAAAAGAGGAGAGCGCAAAAGTGGGCTTGAAGCTCAACATCAAGTGCGACTGAACAACAACAAATGTTTTATTCTCTTCCTTTGTCCACCCCACCCCACCCCTGGCAGGCTATCCTTCTCTTCCTGTCTGCCATATGGTCCAGTCTTACTTGGCCTCTCAGGCTTTACTGATTTAGCTGTTGAAGGATACCTGTTTGGCTTATTCACTACTGTGCTAGTAGGAAGGCAAGACATATCTGTATCTATGCTTTTGAAATCATACCACCCATGACATGCTTAGAATAAAGTATATCTGCATTGGCTGTAAAATTCATGGCACACATTTCCAAATTCAATCAAGTTTTGTAGTTCTCTTGGCTAATGTTATGGGTGGTTTTAAGTTCCACCCTTCATGAACCTCAGCCAACCACTTTCAAATGGGGGATTGGAATTGTGACGACCTCTTATTTGGGGAGGTCTAGTTTTACTTTAAAATGTTCTTTCAGTTTTACTCTGTAGGGTATTCTGACTGCCACCAGGAAAATTTAGGCTTTCCAAACCTTTTTCTATAATATTTTTCACAGGGTAGGTATACCGAGGGTTTTAGGCGTTCGTGGTACTATGTGGTCTGAGGAAGGATTCTTTACTGCTGGTATACTTGAAGGAAATAGGATTTATTTAAAGAAAGCATAAATACGAGGGTAAACAATGTGAACAGTACTGGGAATGATTTGAACAAATGCTGGGTGTCTCTCTCACAAGGTTCTCTTTTTCTGACAGGGAGGTTTCAAGCAACTTTGTAACACTTTTCACTGTACTTTTTCCTAGACTCTCAGCTTTTAATTGTAACTCCTATAACACAGAACTAAATGTCACTCTTTTCACACACAGAACCAAATCCTTCCCACACAGGGATGTCTCCTTCCACTCAGAGACAGAACTTAACTCCTCTTCTGCTTCTCTCACAGAAAACAGAACTCAAACTCCTATCAACTGCTTTTACACAGCACTCTCTGCTGACTGACTAAATGCTAGTAGGAAAGCAAGACATATCTGTAACTATGCTTTTGAAATCACACCACCCATGACATGCTTAGAATAAAGTATATCTGCATTGGCTGTAAAATTCATGGCACACATTTCCAAATTCAATCAAGTTTTGTAGTTCTCTTGGCTACTGTTATAGGTGGTTTTAAGTTCCACCCTCCATGAGCCTCAGCCAACCACTTTCAAATGGGAGATTGGAATGTTGAAAAGAAAAAAAGAAGAGCTGGTAGTTTAACTGCTGGCCATCTGTTTGAGTTCGGGTTTGTTGGATTTTGGTGGGAGAAGGGTTAGAAGATCTGCTTTAGGCAGGGAGTCTATTAGGGACCAGGTATTTTGAAGACTGGTAGGGTTGGGGAGCTGTTCCTGTCAAACACAGTTAAAAGATAAAAGCTTTTTGATTCCATGTTATAAGTCTGAATTAGTCAAACAAGAGACCTGCTTTTTAACGGTTACATTTTCTCCAGCCATAGCTCTTCAGTAAATTTACTGCTGCATTGCTGAAAGGGCTGGAGAAAAGGAAAACAAAGAAACAACCAAGCCATGCATGCCACTGAAATAAACCTGTTTCTTTGTTGTTTTCATCAAGCCTACTATAGGCATGTGCAAAAAACCCTGGTATTTTTTGGTTTGGGTCTATTGGACCTGAAAAAAATACAGTATTTCTGAAAAATCCTGAATCTCAATATCGGTATGGTATTCTGATCTGGGATTTTTCAGAAATCCTGAATTTTTTCAGGTCCAATAGACCCAAGAAGAAAAATACTGAGCTGTAAGAGGAGCCCACCGGCCATTTGGGATAGCTGAATGTACCTGAATGAAAGCCAAAACAAAAAAGGCTTTATTTGGGCTCAGCTGTACCTGTAGCTGATCAGATTCTCTGATCAGTATTTGGCCTAAATATTTTTATTATTTTTAAATTACTTTGTATTATTTTTTCAGCTTGGTTTATTCTGAATGAACACCCCTAGCCTACTGAGTGATTCCTTCAAGCCTATAATCCTCTCATACAGGCCAAGGAAATTAGTTCAAGCATTGCCTGCATTGAGGACTAGAAGACTATGTGGTCCCAAAAGACTCAATTATAAAAAATAAAAATATGAGGGGGGGGGAGAAGTTTGTAAGCTGTGAATTTTAAGACCCTAATTTGTAGGTCTGGAGACAGGGTGTAGTCACAGCTATATCTAACACATATGGATGAACTGGCATCATAAATAAATTAGTTTCATAGCAAATCTGCTTCCAGGAGAAATAACAACTAGGCATGCCCTGGTTATTTCTCTGTCTAGCCATTAAGATGCTGGATCTGGATCTATTCCATTCCATATGGAGTTCAGAATAGCGCCCCTAAAAATTGATGTAATTTGGTACTGTTAGTGTCAACTTGGAGTCATGGAGATGGACAGACTTGTCTGGATAAAGGGTCCAGTTTATGAGTACTACAAGCTTTAATTGTTTCAGTTACAGATCCAGACAAACATTTTACAGATGTTTTAACAATGTTCTGTTAAACTGTCAGCCCGGGATGAACTATTTTTTCTTCAGGGACATTGTAGAATTTAGTACTACGTGCTTACATGACTTTTATGAGACTTTTAAAAATCTGTTTTACACACTTTCAAACAGGCAATTTCAGACAGCTAAGGTACCCTCCTTATATAATCAGGTGACTGTTCTAATTTTTATTTGTTCAAACACAGTATATAAGGAAATGAGGACAGTGTTGCTTTTAAATTCAATGTTCACCCATGAGAAAACAGAAATAAAATTTTGCTCTCAGCCATGAAATACCAGATTGCTAAATTAGCACTTTTTGTGAAACTAGAGTATACCAACCATATGACCTAATCACCAGGCTTCAATAATTTTTATTAAGCAATTTTGAACTCAGATTTTCATGCTCGTTGTGTAAGTTCATGCTGCCTGATCTCCAGATCTGAACATTTTATTTTAATTTACTTTCTTTTTCAGTCTGTTCATGTTCAGTCCTTTTCTTCTTTAGAAAAAGCAAAAATAATTTGCTTAGTCCATAATGAATATTGTTATGGAAACTCTCTTTCTTGTTTAACAGGTTATTGATTGTAAATATATACCATACCGCTAACAATAAATAATTGGGTGATGCTGAAGTGCCACAGACACTGATGTGCCAAATAGTTCCCCAGTTAGAGGTGTGCATGTGTTGTAATTCATACTTTCTTTGTAGAATAAAGAACAAGAAACTCTTGTTTGTTCTGGACCAACAATCTAGGAAATGCCTAGAAGAAATTTCTAAAGAAAGTCTCCCATCTATCGCTCAGCATCAAGAAATGGGTTCACATGATCTAGCATTTGACATGTCCCAAACAAAGTCAATTTGAAGATGGTTGGACACTGAGGGATATACTGATAAAGTCCAGGGCCATTTTTTTCTTCCCTGTTTCCATCTACTTTTCAACACTCCCTTTACTTTTTGTCAACATGAAAGAAGTCTTTTTCATCCCACAGATCCCCTGACTTCTTTATAATCTTCGAACTCATACAGCAGTCTACATGAGAATTGTTGGGATCTGATTTTGGTTATATCCCTATAATTCTTCTTTCCTTGCTTTTTCATTTTCAAAAAGCAAACTCTGAGAACATTTTATCAATCCATTCCTTGTCTTGTTAAAAAGATTTGGATAATATATATTGCTTTGTTTTGTTATTTCCTCCACCCATGGAATACATACATTTATTTCTTTAAAATGTTTCTAGCCTGCCTTCCTTCAAAATAGGAATCAAGGCAAATGACAATATTATTTGAAGCACTCAAGGCAATTTAATAGAAAACAAATCAAAACTTCATCAAAATACCCCCCCAAAGAGACTCCACTGTTGACCAACACCAGCAGTCCAATCAGTGTCAGACCTCAAAAGAAGTTAATCTACTGAAAAAACTTGTCTACAAATTCTGCCTTACAGTGCTTCCAAAACAACAACAGAATGGGGCCTTCTGCCATACTCAGGGAAGCATTCCATAGACTGGGTGCTATTATTTAAAATCCTCTAGCACAGCCAGAGGTTCATCTCACCTACCTACAAGACGGCACTGCAAATAGATCTTGCTCCCAAGAATGCAGTTGCTACCCAGAACACTGTACTCTACTCATAGAAAACACACACTTACAAATAATGCATATGCATTCACACTTAAAACTCTCTGTTTGCAGTTCTGTGAAGAAAACTAACTTGGCAAAACTGATGCTTTACTGTTTTCTCATTTCAAAGCAGAAGTTTGCCTGCAGTTATATTATTTACTTCATACATCAGTTTGTTTTGTATGTGAAAGAATCTTAACTGTGTTTTTCCACTTCTGACTTTACTCCTCACAGAAATGGGCTGCCTCATAAAAAAATAATATCTTAATCATTCTTTGGGCCCATCACTGCCGCTGTTTTTAAATGGGTTTGCCTAATAGACAAAGTGCTTCAGTTGAAGGGCTTAGATGCCTGTTGAGACTGACATGCTATATATAGTCCTCATTTGGCTCTGGAAGAAAATATTAATTCCAAATTGACAGAGCTTTCAATTTCAACAGCTACTGGTTTTATGAATTGGTGTCTCAAAGGGAAGCAAACCTGATACACAGTTTCTACTATATCCTTGGACTGATGTGATGGCTGCCAAAATCCTAGAGAAAGATACACTGTTGCTTTATAAAAACTGGTTCATTTAAATATATCCAAATTTAAATAGCTCCTTAACTAGTTGATTGTAGAAAAATTGTATGGGAAAGTGAATATATATCATCAGGCCAATTTCTAGCCTGATGACTATTTTTACCATAGAAAGGTATCACGAGTCTAATAGCAGATCAAGTTCCTGGGATATGTTTGTTCTCTCTCCCTCACACCTTGTCTTTCTTTTCCATAGACCTGTCTATACTTGGCTTTGCAGGAATGTTAGTCTAGGTTTCTGGCAGGCAGGACTGGATAACCATAATGTCTTCCTTCTTAAGAGATGCTTTAATCATTCTAGTAATAAAGCTGTGGAAAGGTAGCATAAATCTCTGGTAGTTTGAACTAAAGCACAGTTTACTCATGCATGTACAGAAGTAACAATTTTCATTTCTGTAAGGCCTCAGTAGATCTACACATAAGGTCCCCAGTTGTTTCAATGTGATTCAGTTGACACCTGGAAGACCCATTTCCCCCCCCTGCATACCCAGACACACCCAGGGATTTGTAGACTTGGAAACTAAGAAGTATAACAATTGCCATGTTAGATTAAAGTCGTTAGCAGAAGTCCTACCTAGAGTGGAATAAAGTTTGTGTAATGCAACTTTCATACCTCCCTGCACAAACAGAATACTGTTCCACTGGCATAAATGCCATTTCACCAGTGCAAGTGCATCTTGGGTTTCGAGCAAGTATTTATAGAAATAAATCTACTATATTCATTAATAAAACTGGTCCTCCCCCTTCAACAATCTTTATCCTCCTCTTTCCATATTTATTAGAAGACTGTCACCTCTTAAGAAAGGCCTGATTCTTCTCTTATTGCACATCAAATTATTTCTTTAATTCCTACAAAGAATGTACTTTCAGTCCATATATCCAGTCATGTGTTATAAGATGATTTGCAATGAAGTTGCATATTGTAATATCTGAAATGACATTTAGTTTTATGGTAAAATTAGTTTACCACATTCACCAAGGTCCTGTTTTATTTTTAATAATAATTTCCATTGCACCTTTAACATGAAAAGACTTTAACAGTCACTTTTGTCTTGCTCATCCTCACATCCCCCTTGGTGTAGTGGTTAAGTGGGCGGACTCTAATCTGGGAGAACTGGGTTTGATTCCCCACTCCTCCACTTGCAGCTGTTGGATGACCTTGGGCAAGCCATAGTTCTGTCAGAGGTATTCTTGAAAAAGAGCAGTTTTTGTCAGAGCTCTCTCAGCCCCACCTACCTCACAGGGTGTCTGTTGTGGGGAGGGGAAGGGAAAGGAGTCTGTAAGCCACTCTGAGTGAAGGGCGGGGTACAAATCCAATCTCCTACCTTGCATCCAGTGGGGGGCTCTCAGGCCTTTCCTGGGATCTTCTGACATGTACACTGTGTGTGTGGTGCAATGACACCTGGAAGTGATTCATTGTGTCACCAACATTGGGGTGACACTCTAGTTTTTGGGTGAAACTCTATGGTTTTTTTGCCTTCAAAAATTAGAACATTACCCCCTGACAGCAGCGACACAATGACATCACTTCCGGGTGACGTCATCGTGATTGGGATGTCATACTGCAACACCCCTTTTGGGGGGTGGGGCAGAATGGAGCCCCTAAAAGCAAGGGAACCCCCACTGGGACCTGGGGGCTGGCAACTCTAGGTCCCTAAGATTCCAAGGCACCTGGGAAACTGAAGTAGAGAAATGTGTCCAGGGAATTACAGGCCTAAAAGATATGAATCTAATAGCTTCTTAACCACACTGGCTGTTTCTAAACTCATTTGATAGACTGAACTGTATGATCACTTACTTGTTGTAAGGAACCAGGGCCCTATTTTTCTGGGTGCCATGTAAACAAAGATATTTTCTGTAGTCCCACAGGAGTTAATTCTTCTCTTAAGGATGGCACCACATCATGTCACACAAAGTAGTTTTGTGCACTTCATACTGCTATATTTTCTACCTCAACTATTGTCACTTTTTATCACTCTCTGCCTGCAGTTACATTCTTATTATCTTTGACACAACAGCAGTTATTTATTTTGCACAGTGCTGAAAATAATGAATTTTACTTATATTTGAAATGGTAAACTGGTTAGTGAAGTCTCTTTGCCTAGGGCAGTTTTATGAGGTCTTGCTTGTCATATGTCACATGTTAGGCCAACTATATGCCTCTTGGACCTGTGTGCCTCATGACTAGTGAAAACCAGTAGTGAGGGAATCCGAGGTCCCCTGGTAGACATTATCAATTTGTCCCTGGATCTAAGGGTCTACCCAGAAGGACTGAAAGAGGCTGGGGTTGTACCACTCTTTAAAATGCCAACTTTGGATCCTTTAGATCCATCCGATTACTGCCTAGTCTCTTTCATTTCTGGGTAAGGTAATTGAGAGAGTGGTTGCAAAACAGCTCCAGAGTTTCCTGGAAGACACTAGTGTTGAATCCTTTCCAGTCTGGCTTCTGTCCCGGCCATGTGATGGAGATGGCTTTGGTCACCCTCACAGATGAGCTCCACAGACAGCTGGATCAAGGCGGTTCAGTGCTGATGTTACTGTTAGATCTTACAGCAGCATTCAACATGGTCATGATATTCTGATCCACCGCAGCACCGAAATAGGAGTTCGTGGGGTAGTCTTGAAGTGGCTCACCTCATTTCTCCAAGGTTTGGGACAGTGGGTGGGGGAGAGGATGTCACCTAGGTACCCCTTGGTATTTGGGTTCCTCAGGGGGCAATCCTCTCTCCAATGTTATTCATGCACCCCCTTGCCTACTTGGTGCAGAGATTTGGGCTGGGGTGTCACCAGTAGGCTGATGACACCCAACTTTATGTTGCTGAGTAGTCGGCTGGCTATTGCCCCAGCAAATCTGGCTGAGGGGTTGGAGGCTGTGGTGGAATGGCTGAGACATTCCTTCTAAGACAGAAGTTCTGTGGCTGGGGCAGGGAGGTTCCAGTTTGGGGTGTCAATGCCCAGCTCTTGATGGCATGCCCTTGAGACCTGTACCAACCCTTAAGACTCTGGGTGTGATTCTGGATGCCTCCCTAACAAGGGAGGCCTGGGTTACTAAGGTTGCCAGGCTGGTGTTCTTCCAACTGCACCAGTTCAGGCAACTGGCCCCCTACCTGCCTTGCCCTAACCTAGCTACAGTCATTCATGCAATGGTCACCTCCAGACTGGACTATCGTAACTCGCTGTACATGGGCTTACCCTTGAAGCTGACCCGGAAACTCCAAACTGGTATATAATGTGGCCTTACAGGGACTCTGCATACAACACACATCCACCCTATGTTGCATGAGTGCCAGATCAGGTTCAAGGTCTTGGTATTGATCTTCAAGGCCCTTAGCTGTCGGGGACCTATATATCTTTGGGACTGCCTCTCCTGGTATACCTCCAGGAGAGCATTGCACTCAGTAGGTCAAAATCTGTTGGTGGTCCTCATCTTGAGAGATATCTGGCTGTCCTCAACCAGAGTCAGCCAGGGTGTTTTACACCCTGGCTCCAACCTGGTTGAACTCTCTGCCAAATAACATCCATGACCTGCAAGACTTGATGCAATTCCACAGGGCCTGTAAGGCAGAGATGTTCCACCAGGCGTTTAGTTGAGGACAGCGATGGTTCCATCCAATGCTCCCTGTAAGCTGTGGAGTCTTGTGAGCAAAAATTCTACTTTGTGAGCTGCTGGCATTAAAGTTGTGAGCGAGCGATTTGGCTGCTGCATAGATGAGTTTGCTCTGGAGCTATCCTTCCTGAGCGAAGACAAAAATGTGTGAGCCAGAGGATTAAAAACTGTGAGCTAGCTCACACTAACTCAGCTTAGAGGGAACACTGGTTCCATCTTCTTGGCACTCCCACCCCCTGCCTCCCCGTGAGGCAGTGGCACCATTAGAGCTTTTAGTGCTACTTGCTGTGTTTTGTTGGTTTTAATTGGTTTTTAATGATGTATTATACAATACTGTTGTACAACGCTCTAAGCCCTGTCCTTCGGGGGAGGGTGGTTTAAAATCAAATTAAATAAATAAATACGGTGTTGTTACATGCAATATGAACAAGGAGAAAGGGAACTATTATTTCAGTATGTGTTGTCTTATTTTACCTTGCTATTATAGCTGTGTAAAGTAATATATGTCTGACTTTAAAGATCTTTTTACCTCATGGGGTTACTTGTTGGACAGGAGTCAGGATCAATTTTTCCTGCCTGCAATTCCTAATGTTTCTGGAAGCAGAGTGAATTCTCTTGAAGACCGAATATCCAACCAGGAGAGGACCACAGCTGTTCTTCTGGATCAGGCCTTTCGAATCAAAGATGGCATTGTTTCTTACCTTCAGGGAAATAAAGGCTTTCAGCAAGGAGAGGCAGTAGCATGCCAGCTACTGGAGAACCACATACAGACTATCACAAGCATAGTTAAAAAGCTCAGCCATGATATCGAGGTACCTCTGCATTTGTGTTTAGCATTAACAGCAATTTGTTAAACCTCTAGTTTATCCAGTAGCTATGTATTTTTCAGATCCAGATAGGTTTAGTTAATATTAAGTTATTATAAAATATGTATGTCTTTATTCTCCCCAGGAGGCAGAAAGTCTGGCCAGGTAGCTGCAGGTAACTCTTGAATGCAAAATACCTAGTTAGCCTCATCATTAAGACAAAGGAAGCCACAAAAGGACAGATTTTGGTCTTGTGAGGCACCCATTAGTTTGGTCCAGCATACATTCATGATGGCTGTATATCGCAATCTTTCTTCTCAGTGTGCTCGTTTACATACAAGAAAGCTCTATGTGGGGAAAGATTAAAAACATCCCCCCTCAGACCCACTGGCAATCTATTTTCCCTTGCTTATATACTGAACTGGGCAGCTAGGGGAGGCAGTTAATTTTTAGTAGAAATGCAGGGATAGACATCTGCAAATGAAAAGATTTTAAAAACCACCATAATAATGAAAAGATTTCCGGCTCAGAGCTGGTTTTCAATCTGCCCCCATTGCTTGAGAATATGACATAATAGGGGTGAATAATTAGGGTCTTGGCAAAACTGGTCACCAGGGAGAGAAAAGTTAACAGCCCTTCTCTCAGAGTCATAACCACCATACTAATGGAAGCATTAAATGATACTCAGCATGAGAGAGCAAGTGCAGACGAGTCATAAAGTTGAAATGTATTTCTCTGCTTAGGAAACAGTAGGACAAGCCAATCGATGATCAGTATGTAGCAAACAACAAGCCCATTTGCAGGACAGGCAGCTTCTGATAGAGGATTTTAAAGTATGAGAAGAAACATCATAATTAAAAATCCTTTAAAGAATACTTAACATTGTTAGTTCAATTATATCCATGCAATAACAATGATATAATTAGAACAAAATTGAATATAGCTAAGGAGATAAAGCTCTCTGCATTTTTATGCTCCCATGTATTCTGAGAATTACCATAAAACTCCAGACTTAGGCCGTTCACTAAACATTATTCTCTAGGGGACCCAGTAGTGACACATGGATCACAAATGGCATCAGCGATGACCTGCATGCCCCACAACCTTGCAGGAACTCAGCTGCAAAACAAGTAAAATGGATGGTAGCTTCTCATCAGCTTCAATGCAGAAATCATATTTAGACACCTAAAGGAAGTTGCCCTGACCTGTATAGCCCAGGCTAGCCTGATTTCATCAGATCTCAGAAGCTAATCAAGGTTGACCCTCTGGCTTCTTTAGGGCCCAGGAGGGCCAGGCGATTTTGGGACCCCGATCTAAGTGCTCTCTGGGGGACATATGGGGAAAGGCGGTCCCTTAGGTAAGTAGGTCCCTGACCGTATAGGGCTTTAAATGTAAGAACTAGCAACTTGAACCGAATCTGGTATGCTATAGGCAGCCAGTGCAGAGCTTTTAGGGTGGGCTGGATGTGTTCCCACACAGGAAGACACAACAGCAGCCTCGCTGCTGCATTCTGTACCAGCTGCAGCTTCCGGATCTGGGACAAGGGCAGCCCCTTTAGGAGTGGTTAGGAGCAATGGACTCTAATCTGGGAGAGCCGGGTTTGATTCCCCACTCCTCCCCGTGCAGCTGCTGGTGTGACCACTGCTGAACGTCTCTTGCCTTGAAAACCATACAGGGTTGCCCTAAGTTGGCTATGATTTGACGGCACTCTCTCAGCCCCACCTACCTCACAGGGTGTCTGTTGTGGGGAGGGGAAGGGATTGCAAGCTGCTCTGAGCCTCCTTCGGGTAGTGAAGGATGGGGTATAAATCCAATCTCCTCCTCCCCCCTATTCCTCTACTTCCACTTCCAGCCAGTTTGGTGTAGTGGTTAGGAGCGTGGACTCTAATCTGAGAGAACCGGGTTTGATTCCCCACTCCTTCACATGCAGCTGCTGGCATGACCTTGGGTCAGTCACAAGTTCTCTCAGAGCTGTTCTCTCAAGGGCAGTCCTCGGGAGAGCTCTCTCAGCCCCACCTACCTCACAGGGGAAAGGAGATTGTAAACCACTCTGAGACTCCTTCAGGTAGTCAAGGGCAGGATATAAATCCAATCTCTTCTTCTTCTCTCTTCAAGCCAGTCCAGCTCATTCCACTGCTCTAGACCCAAACAAGGATCGGCTTTATCAAACGCATCTGCAATTTCATTATTCCTCATTATCCATTTGCATGACGCATCCGCCGAGAAGTGGAGCCGTTCACAAATTCTTGCCTTTTGCCCCCAATTAAACACACTATGTGGGGGGGGGGAATGGATGGAATAAAGGGAATCCCTAACTAAACCCCAACAAAGTGTCTCTGGAGAGGTTTTGAACTCTGATCCTGCAATTAAATGTGATAGTAATTAATCACCTTCGCCAAGCAATTTGCTGCCTACACAGGTGGCTTCCGTTTTTATGTCGAAATACGTTATTTCCTTTTGGCTATAAGCTTCTGGCACTGGGTGTCACCAGCCGTTTTTCCTACAGCCCAGTTCCCAAACCACTTGAATCCATAGCTTGACTTTGTTAACCGTATGAGAAGCGGTTCTTGCAGGTGAACTGGACTTTCGGAGAACACCTACAGCATTTTCATGGAGCATCTTCAGACACATGAAGACCCCTCGAACTTGCGTCTGCTGCTTAAGGGGGAATCAAAATGACTTGAGGGCAGGCAAGAATTTCTTCCTGGACCATTGCAAAGAGAGAAGGAGAAGAGGAGGAGGAGGAGATTGGATGTATACCCCGCCCTTCACTACCCGAAGGAGTGTCAGCGAGGCTTACAACCTCCTTCCCCTCCCCTCCCCACAACAGACACCCTGTGAGGTAGGTGGGGCTGAGAGAGGTCTCTCAAGAACTGCCCATGAGAGAACAGCCCTGAGAGAACTTGTGACTGACCCAAGGTCACCCAGCAGCCGCATGCGGAGGCATGGGGAATCAAACCCAGTTCTCCAGATTTGTACTTCTGGCAGTTACATTAAAGTTAGGACAAACAAAATGGAACATAGACAAAGTGTAGCAAAAACAACATTATATATTTAAAAACACATAAAACTCATTAAAATGCACAAGCACTTTAGGTAAAGGTTTCCCTTGCTCGAAAGCCAGTCGAATCCAACTCTAGGGATGTGGTGCTCATCTCCGTTTCCAAGCCGAAGAGCCAGCGCTGTCCAAAGACGTTTCCGTGGTCATGTGGCTGGCATGACTAGATGCCAAGGCACACGGAACGCTATTACCTTCAACCGAAGCAGTACCTATTTATCTACTTGCAATTTCTTGCTTTCGAACTGCTAGGTTGGCAGGAGCTGGGACCAGAGATGGGAGCTCACTCCGTCATGCGGCACTCGGGTCTCTAACTGTTGAACAAATGAAGTATTTCAGCCTTTAGAGACAGTTCTAGCCTATATTTTCTTGGCTACCAAGGCAAAGTGTGCCACTTTATAAGAAACATACTGGTTCAAATCAGAGAGAGAGAACATTAGTTTCTCCACCGCAGAAGAATTTATACCTTTTAAATCCCAGTGAGAAATTTAATTCTGAGCTTTATGTACATAGAGCAGAACAGAATATAATGTGGAAGATCTTCTGGGACCAATGCTCCACAAATACACAGATGTGCAGCAACTGGTGTTTGTGTGTAGCAACCATCTAGAGCAGCTGAAGGCATGGTTTGAAGCTATACAGATGTTAAGTCCATTCTAAAACTGGGGAAAGTAATGTTGAACAGATAAGAGGCTCTTCTATGGTTCTTTCGAAAAGTTTGCAACAGGGAGAAAATCTGGAGGAAGAGACTGTGTTTCTGAACTGTTCCTTGTTAACTTCGTTATTCTTGTTAAACATATTGAACAACAGAACAGTAATTTTTCAGGCTCCAAACACTGACCCATTTAAATAATAAAGGCATAATTTTACAAAATGGAAAACTGAACAAATGCCAGTACAGTCTCTAACACTCCCTGTAAAATCATAGATGCTGGAAAGGCAAATAAAAACAAGAGATGATATGACATCAGGAACCAATTTTGCTGTACAAAGCCTGGACCATAAACATCTGCAAGGAGTTGGGGATCTACGTGGAAGAGTAGCCAGGTAAGCCCAACACAATTTGAGTCTTTGTTGACAGCCACTGACTTTTGAAGAGCTGCCTCCTCCTATATTGTCCAGCCTGCCGGCTGAGACCCTCTTCTCAAGCCCTGTTCTCTTTGCCTCATCTGCAGAGGTATGGTGGGTGGCAACAAGAGCTAAGACTTTTTCAGTGGTGAAATCTACCTTGAGGCTTACCTGATGCCTATTTTCCTTTCCTTAAGGTGTCAGACTAAAAGGCTTTTAACTGAGAGGTTCTCTCTTTTTCGAGCTGTGTAAGAGTCTGCACCTAGGCTAAGGACTGTTTTTATCAATATCATTTTACAATGTTCTATTTGTTTTTATGCCATGGCTTGTTTTGATGGGTATGTTTATTATTATGAGCCTGGGTTGTTATACCCTGTTTTCCCGAAAATAAGACCTACCCAAAAAATAAGCCCTAGCAGGATTTCTATGCATTTGTGGTATAAGCCCTAGTGTGTCTTCTTGAGAAAAAATAAATATAAGACAGTGTCTTATTTTCGGGAAAACACGGTATTAGTATTTTTTATTGTTTTTATGTTTTTATTGTTAGCTTAAGATGGGTAGCTGTGTTTGTCTGTAGCAGTAGAAAAGAGTAAGAGTCCAGTAGCACTGTAAAGACTAACAAAGCTTGTGGTAGGGTATGTACTTTCATGAGCTGCTGCTCACTTCTTCAGATACAACTAGAACCGGAGTCCATCAGTCCTATATATTGGAAAGTGGAGTGATTTCAGATGCCAAATGACATTAGCAGGCAAATGACCATAGCAGGTGTGAGTGGATTAGGTGTGATATGCAGAGAGGTAGTAGACGCAGAGAAATCAGTATTGATAATGAGACAGGAAACCTAGGCCTCGATTCAGTCCAAGTGGATGCATTGTCTTGAGCTTCGATATCAGTTGCTGGACTGATTTGTGACCTAGGTGATAGATAGCAAAGAGAGGGGTGTGTGGTGTTTGGCTACAGTGGAGATGGACACCTAATTCAAGTGCTCCATCCCTCCTCTGCCTTTCAACCACCTTATCGATCACCCCAACTTTTTTCTAGTAGATATTAGTATGGGCAAACAGCACTTATCTAAGATTCACTCAATTCCATGGACCACCAAACAAATTTCTGATTTCTATTCCCACTCTAACAAGAGTCACCCAAATGGAGCAGAGATGGACAAGATGGCATTCAACAAAGACATGGTAAGCCCGCTAATAACCCCATTTACGGATGAGGCCATGGCCACTCTCCTCAACAACATGGAGCAGAGGTTTTTGACCAACATGACGGCTCTAATCAAGCCACTTTCTGATCAATTAACGGATCTGAGGCGGTCCCTAAGCACGGGTTCACAAAAGGCTGAATGTGCCTTGGAGCTTGGCACAGTACGTCAAGATGCTGCAGTTTGATCATGGCCACCTCCAACAGCATGTTATGAATTTAGAGATCTCGATGCGTCAGGCCAACTTGAAATTCAGGGGCTTCAATGAACAGGCCACCCCCAACTCCACCATCTTTCTTAATGACTTAGCTCTTCTAGGAATTAGATTTGGAGGATGGGGTAGCCCCTTTAATTTCTAACGCATACCGTCTAGGTCTGCCACACAGTCCCAAGAGAAATGACCCTCGAGGCATTCTTGCAGTAATCCCTGATGTTTGGTCCTGAAGAAAAATATTAGATCTGGCCAAAGCAATGGGATCGCTGTCTTTTAATGGAGATCCTATATTGGTTTTTCTGAACCTCCCCTCGAACATCTTAAATAAATGCCGCGATTTGAAGCCTATCACGGAAGCCCTTCACCAGGCACGCCTCCCATATAAATGGAAAAACTATGTGAAGCTCCATGTTATGCATAAAGATAGGCTCTTCCAAGCTGAAGATCTCCAATTTTAGTATATGTGCTGCCGAAGCAAGCACTGAAGCTGAAGATCTATATAGGACTAGTGGACTCACATTCTAGCTATATCTGAAGAAGTGAGCAGCAACTCACAAAAGCTCATACCCTACCACAAATCTTGCTAGTCTTTAAGGTGCTACTGGACTCTTTTCTTTTGTTAGCTTTGTTTGGTTTTGCTGTTACAACACTCCTCGAGCAGGTCTGGAGAGATGGCATACAAATTTTCGAAATACATAAATTTACTGTAGCTCTGCCAGCTCTCCAAAGAGTAAGGAATACTTTTCACTTAGAGGCTAGGTGGAGTTGCCCTTCCCACCATTGTCAAGCATACAGCAACTGAATTTTGATTCATAAAAGTTTTTATTTTTTCCTTTACTATGCCATTCATCTCTTTTGAAAGGGGCAGTTTGTTTCCAGTGCAAACAGGTTGCTGCAATTTAGACCACGCAGATTTCTGGAGCTTAAAAATTCAGCCCTATGCCCTTTTAATGTCCTTCTAGCTTTCTGTGAGCAGATCCCATACAGCTGGAAGAATGTCTAAATGACCCAGAATCAGGGATGGGGTCAGTTGTGCGTTTTCCATGGCATATACAGGGGGAGGGTATCATTCTCCAGTTGAAAAAATAATAACGTAATAAATTGCTACAAGTGACTCAAGTCCTATGGAAAAAAGGTAGGATAAAAGAATTTGCTCTCTTCAATTTTAAACTGGCACAAGAAGAGTGAACTGTAGGGATAAACTCTGAAAAATGAGGCTCTTGCCTACATAATTAACAGAGCATGAAAGAGTCTGTATCATTAGCTTTGTTTTAATTATCTGAGCTGTTTTATAAATTAAGGCCAAGGATTCCATTTATTTATTTTTACACAGAAAAGCAAATTCTCCGTGCTCAGCACATCCTTCTGACATTGCAGCATAAGGGCTGGCTCTATTTGCTATATTTAACAATTAATTTTTAATGGAATGGTCTGTGAATAATTGCCCTTAGGTTAGGCAAGGATACAATAAAATGAATTATAATTTATATATGTAAGGACATTTTGCATATTGCTTGCTTGCTACAAGGGTTCCCTTATGGAAATGTTGAGCTGGCTTAATTTGTAGTGGTGAACCACTGCCAGTAAAAAATATTGAAGTAAGCAGTAGTGATATTTACCAGTGAAGAAAGTTGCCGTCTGTTAATCCAGATGCAACAAGTGCCCATTCCAAAAGGCTTGAAGACCAAGCTTCAGCTTTTAAGACCCACATATAGCTTCATGCAATAGAAAATTTGAGTAGCTCACCCACAACTTTTGGTCCTTTATTATTTTAACAGGTTGTTGATGTCTGGGAACAAATAAGCACTTCCCTTCCCATTTTTTTATATGTATTAAGATTCACGTACCATCTCATAGGAGCTGCGGTGGCTCAAGTGGTTAAGACGCTGAACTGCAGGCTGTGGAAGGTCAGTAGTTCAGCAGTTCGAGACCCGAGTTGCTGCATGACGGAGTGAGCTCCCGTCTCTAGTTCCAGCTCCTGCCAACCTAGCAGTTCGAAAGCAAGAAATTGCAAGTAGTTAAACCACTTCGGTGGGAAGGTAACAGCCTTCCGTGCGCCTTGGTGTTTAGCCATGCCGGCGACATGACCACGCGTCTTTGGCTTTGAAACGGAGATGAGCACCGCAACCCTAGAGTCGGACTCAACTGGCTTTCGGGCAAGGGAACCTTTACCTTTTTACCATCTCATACCATGATGCTTACTTTACATGAGCAGAGTACTGACATGCATTAAATAGAAATAAAACCAGCTAATGTTCATTAGACTGTGTTCTTCTTACCCGTACTTCATCCTTCAACTATACAATGGGGATAAATAAAGCTGAGAATGGCTTGCCTATAGCAACTTCATGGCAGAACTGAAATTTGAATGAGGAATTTGATAGCCAGTTCTTTCAGTCTGGCACCTTCTCATTCTGGTTAAGAACTAATTAGCATAGCATCGCACAGTGATTAAGAGCCGGGGTCATTTCCTGCCGGAGTGCAGCAGAGCCCGCCCCCAGCAACCCTCAGTCGGGTCACAAGGAGCGGGAAGCAACAAGGTAAGTTGGAGGGGCCCCCGGGCAGGCCGGGGAAGGCCCTGCAAGTGGTGGGGAGGCATTTAAATCCCTCCCCATGCCTTCCCCCTGGTGGTGGCGGGGGCTTGATCGGGTGGG